>NW_027641291.1:33678-55176 GCF_949987615.1 Pollachius pollachius
ACTCTAACCAGCAGAATCGATTATTCATCGGCTGCAGACTAAATAAACCACTGCAGCTCCTCGCTGTATTTATGCTAATGCTCACGCCTTGATCAAACTTTGTTTTGGCAGAGTTGAAACTGTTGAACGGAAAAACTGGCTAAAGCAACAAGCTAACGAGGTGACGGGGTGTATTTTCGGTAGCGGTGTGGATGCGTGGCGGTGGTTGTGTGTTGTGTGTGTGTGTGTGTTTGGAGTCGAGTGGTGTGAAGAGGCCTCGGATCAATGTGTTTTTACCTGACCCCCCCGGGCTGAATTGTGGGAGATGTGAAGTCTTCACGCTCAGGCTTCCGCTGAGTTTTATTCATAGCCTCACATCCAGGATCCACAGCTGTCATCTTCCTTCATTAACACTCATCCTTCTCCTCTTCCTCCTCTTTTTCTGTGTTTCTCATGCTCCATCGCCTCACCTCCTCTCCTCTCCTCTCCTCTCCTCTCCTCCCCTCACTTCCTCTCCTCTCCTCTCCTCCCCTCTCCATCCCCTCCTCACCTCTTCTCCCCCTTTTCCCCTCACTTTCACACACCTCCTCCTCCTCATCCAACTCCCCCACCTCCTTCTCCTCCTCCACCTCCGCCTTCTCCAGGTATCCTCCTGGAGTTCGGGTGTAGGAGTGGAGCCGCCGCTGCGTTTTTTTATTTTTATAAATGATTGATTAATGGGCTGATTAGGAATTCCAACGGCAGATTGTTCTTTGATTAATTCTCGGCTGACGCGCGTCTCCTGGTTCTGCGGCCCCCCCGCGGCGCCAAGAACACAAGTAAACACACGCGGCCCGCCACGGGTGGGGGGGGGGGGGGGGGGGGGGGGGGGATTAGAGAGGGGGAGATAGAATGGGAGGAAGTAAGGAGGAGAGGATGGAGGGAAAAGGAGGTGGAGGAGAGAGAGGAAGGGAGTTGGAGAAGAGAGAGGGGGGAGGCAGATGGAGGAGAGAGAGGGGGGAGGGAGATAGAGAAGTGCGAGAGGGAGGGAGGGAGGGAGGGTGTATAGAGAGAGGGGGGAGGGAGATGGAGGAGGGAGGGACCGGGGGAGGATAAAGAGGCGGGGGGGAGATAGAGGTGAGAGAGAGGGAGGAGGGGGATGGATGAGAGGATAGAGGGGGGGAGAGAGGGATGGAGGGGGAGGGAGAGGATGGAGATCGATGGAGGAGGAGGGAAAGAGAGGGAGGGAGATTTGGGGGGAGAGAGGTGATGAGAGAGCAAGAGAGAGAGACAAAGAGAGAGAGAGAGGAATAAGAGAGATGGGATGAGATGAGAGAGGCAGGGGAGTCGTGACGAGTGAGGGAGAGGGAGAGGGGTTGAGAGTTTAGGGGGGTGAGAGGGGGAGGATAGAGGAAGGTGGGAGGAGAGAGAGTGAGGGCTCTTGCCATATTTCTGTGTTTGATTGACAGGTCTGACATATGGAATAGTTCACATATTCCCCAGTGTGGGCGGAGCGGGGGGATGGGGGGAGTGATAAACTTGCCTGTGAGGCTGGTGTGTGTGTGTAAACGTGTGTGTGCGTGTGCGTGTGTGTGTGTTTGCCTGCGTGTGTGTGTGTGCGTGTGAGTGTTTGTGTGTGTGTGTGTGCGTGTGCGTGTGTGTGCGTGTGCGTGTGAGTGTGTGTGCGTGTGTGTGTGTCTGTGCCTCCGTGTTACTATTTATATATTTATTTTCCCTATCCAGTGTTTTTGATCAAAAGGACGGAGCATCTCCCGAACTAAATTTAGCAGCGTTGGCAATTAGCTCAGAAGTGGTGCTTTACCCATCCGCGAGGAGCCCGCACCATGGAGTGCACGTTGTAGTGCACGTTGTAGTGCACGTTGTAGTGCACATTGTGGGGCATTTTATATTGCATGTCATGGTGCATGTTATTGCGCATGTTATAGTGCATGTTATCTGCATGTTGAAGAGCATGTTGTAGTGCATGTTATAGTGCATGTTATAGTGCATGTTGAAGAGCATGTTGTAGTGCATGTTGAAGAGCATGTTGTAGTGCATGTTATAGTGCATGTTATAGTGCATGTTAAAGAGAATGTGGTAGTGCATGTTGAAGAGCATGTTGTAGTGCATGTTGAAGAGCATGTTATAGTGCATGTTAAAGAGAATGTGGTAGTGCATGTTATAGTGCATGTTGAAGAGCATGTTGTGGTGCATGTTATAGTGCATGTTGAAGAGCATGTTGTGGTGCACGTCTGATCTGCGGCTCAGAATTGACCTGGCTGAAGGGGATTCTCGAACCTCTGAAGTGTGTGTGTGTGTGTGTGTGTGTGTTAGTGTGTGTGTGTGTGTGTGTGTGTGTGTGTGTGTGTCCATACTATTAGTTATATCATTCAATATCCAGTGTTTTTTTACCAAACATGCTGTGTTTGTGTGATTGTGCGGTGTTTGGAGCATGTGTTTGTTTTTCATACTTTATTTGTGGACATAAGTTTGCACTTAAAAATTAATAGACTAAGAAAAACTTTTTGTTTATTGCCATTCATGACAAATTAGTCTATACCATGTTACTATAACACATAATACGTGTGGTGCGTGTGTGTGTGTGTGTGTGTGTGTGTGTGTGTGTGGGGGGAGGGTATTTAAATGTGTAAGCTGTGAGACATGCCACTGCTGTCTGGCTGGAATCATTTTAACTGTCAGTCGGCGGCCCACGCACACACACACACACACACACACACACACACACACACACACACCATGGTCACCTGGGCCTCTGATATCTGCCGACAGCCCATAATACTCACCAGCCCTTTGTTTAGCCATTAATAATAGAACACACACTGTGTGTGTGTGTGTGTGTGTGTGTGCGTGTGTGTGTGTGTGTGTGTGTGTGTGTGTGTGTGTGTGTGTGTGTGTGTGTTTAAGTTTTGGGGGATGTTGTTTTAGTCCAAAATTCACATTGCCTAAAGCCATAAACAGACAGTAAGTGTGTGTGTGCGTGTGTGTGTGTGTGTGTGTGAGCGTGTTTGTGTGTGCGTGTGTGTGAGCGTGTTTGTGTGTGCGTGTGTGTGTGAGGTCTCTATCTGTTTTTTTGTTACCTGTAGCTCGGGGCTGTGTGTGTGTGTGCACTCGCTTCTGTATGTGTGTGGACATGTAATTGTGTGTGTGTTTTTGAGGATGATGTTCCTCTGTGTGTGTGCGTGTGTGTGTGTGTGTGTGTGTGTTTGTGTGTGTGTGTGTGTGTGTGTGTGTGTGTGTCTAGTCTGCCCTGCCGCTCTCTGTCTCCTCAGGTTAACACAACACAAAGATGTGTGTTTATCGCTTCCTGTGTTCTGATTGGCTGATGGGGTCGAGGGGAGGGATGCGTTACCGAGGGATGCTGGTCCGACATCTGACCAATCACAACAGTTTAGAGGAATATATATTATGTATATATATCTATATATATAGATATATAGATATAAATTTATATATTTGGCCCCATTTGACATAATTTGTGTGTTTTTTTTTG
Source organism: Pollachius pollachius (assembly GCF_949987615.1). NCBI lineage: Eukaryota > Metazoa > Chordata > Actinopteri > Gadiformes > Gadidae > Pollachius > Pollachius pollachius. The sequence goes on from NW_027641291.1 coordinate 37,148, forward strand.
TTGATTAATTTCACTGCGGTACAGTATACCAGTAGTATGAAGTAGTTTCTCTTACTTCTCTGAGTTTCTCTCTGTAACACGATTACAATACGCAAACCACACATCATACACACAACAATTTGATGGTAATAGAGTAAAATGGATATTTCGATTTTCTATTGATACACTATTGTGTTTTATTTCAGATAAATAGTATATTAATATGAAACATCCTATATAATACACAATATATGGCGCATAGATTATTGAAAGGTTGTTGACCATAGTCAGCCTCCTCATAATTGTAGTGAAAGTGATCAGTGACATCACTTCCAGGTCATCGGTGATTGAATTGCTCACTACTTCCTATGTTGGAGGCACTTGACATAAATACATGTATCAATAAAAACAGAACGTACGTTTTAGTTTTTTACTTTCTTTCTCTCTCTCTCTCTCTCCCCCACTCCCTCTCTCTCTCTCTCTCTCTCTCTCTCTCTCTCTCTCTCTCTCTCTCTGTCGTTCTCTCTCTAAACCTGTAATCCACCTTTGAATTCCCACCAAAAAAAGACGCCCGAGGAGAGAGAGACAGTGACACAGAGCGAGAGAAAGGGATAGATAGACAGTAAGGATGGAGTGAGCGAGAGAGAGAGAGAGAGAGAGAGAGAGAGAGAGAGAGAGAGAGATGGACTTGTGAAATGCTCACTGTCCGTTGGGAACATCTTCCGAGACGCAACATCAGTGTCACATCTCCCGCCAGGAAGTCTTACAAGTCAACCGCTTCCTCTGAACCAGACAGCCGACGGCTGATTAAAGGGAAGTCGTCGACGCCGCTAATTCCCTCTGGTGTCGTACGCTACAGGAAGTGCAACGTGTCAGGGTTCCCCTTCATATCGGGCCAGTGTTTAACTCCTGTGTGATAATGCGTGTTTTCTTTTGGTGTGTAAGTGTAACCTCGCAGACTCGCAGCTTTAGCTCGGATTACAAACTCTTTCTCCATCACTACGAGTCACCAAGAGCTGCTACAAGTTCCGATGAGATGTTGTCACCGACAACAAGTTTGTACGGGTTACGCCAAGTTAGGAAAAGTCCATCATAATTAATAACAAAGTTCCAACTGTTCCAAAACTCCAAAAGTTATTTGGAGTGCCTACACGTTACAGCAAAATCGTACCAGTCCTGACCAGGTCTTAGTAGCTATGCCGAGTTCATGTGAGTAACTTTAAGTTCTTACCAGTTAAAAAGAGTTCTCACAAGTTACAAAGAGTTCTTACGATTTACGATGGGTTCTTATGATTTACGACAGGTTCTTAAGAGTTACGTGGAGTGATTGCGAGTTATGACGAGTTATTCCGAGTTACGACGAGTTCCTATGAGTTATGACGAGTTCTTAAGAGTTTTCGACGAGTTCTTGCGAGTTTTGAAAAGTTCTTACGAGTCACGAAAGTTTTTTCAAGTAGCGTGGATTTATTGCGAGTTATGACGGCTTCTCAAGAGTAACAACCGGTTCTTGGAAGTTACGTGGACAGATTGCAAGTTCTTTCTGAGTGCCATTTCTGTCCAAGTTATAGTGGCCTCATGTTGGCTGTTACAAGCTACAAATACTTCAGTCTCGCTACTAGAACATCACTGCATGTGGTGGTCATCTTATATGTGCCTATTACAGCGTCTTAGGATCTATTGAAGTGGAACTCAAGCACTACTCCAACACCAAGATAATAGAAAAGCGCGCCGCATCGTGATATGCCTCCGTCTAGATAAACAAATAAAAAAAGATCAAATATGTTGATTTTATTTTTAATAGATCTTGGTGAAGTGCGTTGCTTAGGATTGAGTTTGCAATGTGTTTGTTTTTGTATTATTATATTTTTACTTTGATGTCGGCCCCTTATTCATCTTCCTTCCTGACAGCCTCTCCGTCTCTCTCTCTCTCTCTCTCTCTCTCTCTCTCTCTCTCTCTCTCTCTCTCTCTCGCTCCATCTCTCTGCCCGTCATCCATCTCCCCGTCCACTTTCCCCCCCCTTCCTCTAAACAGACAAACTCCCAATCTCTTATTTCCTCAGGCCCCAGCGCCTTTTGATGTTGGCGAGGCGATATTGTACTCCATATTTCTTTGTTTTCGGCCATTAGCGGTCACATCGCGCTTTTTTGACGTGCGTTAGCGGTGGTGGCTGGAAAAAAAAAACTAGCGATTTTGGTAGCGTAGCGTCGCTCGGTCGCTTGTGCTCGGCTACGGCTCATTAGCGCACTGCCTGTGACAGACACATCGACCGCGGAGAGGGGGATAATCAGCTGTTATACTGGGAGGAGGAGGAGGAGGAGGAGGAGGAGGAGGAGGTGGGGGAAGATGGTGAGGAGGGGGGAGGTGGAGGAGGATGAGGATGAGGTGAGAAGGAGGAGGAGGAGGGGGAGAAGGAGATGGAGGGAGGAAGGAGAAGAGGAGGACGGGATGCGGTGAGGAGGGGGATGTAAAGGAGGATGGGCAGGAGGTAATGAGGAGGAGGGGACAGAGGGGCAGGAGGAGATGGAGGGGGAAGGTGAGGAGGAGGGGGGGAGGAGGGAAGGGATACGAGAGATGGGTGAGGTGGATGAGGAGGGGTGTGGAGAGGAGTAGGGGAGAAGTGGGAGGGAGGGGACAAGGAAGAAGAGGTTGGGGAGGAGGAGAATGGGGCGGAGAGGAGGTGGGGAGGGACAGGAAGATGAGGAGTAACAGGAGGGTAGACGGTGGTGGGACGAGGAGGGAGAGGAATGGGGTAGGTTGTGAAGAGGGGCGGGAGGAGGAGAAGGGGGAGGAAGGGTGGGAGTCAGCAGGGAAGGTCACCGCGTGTTTGAAGGCAACGCGTGTCTCTGAACATGTGATTTATCTGGCTTTTGTGCACTGCTCTGCTTGTCCATCGGTGTGTGTGTGTGTGGTTAGGGGGGGATTCAAACATAAAGCACACATGTACGCCCAGGCACACAAACATAAACACACACACATACATATACACACACACACACAAACACACACACACACATACATATAATCATACATATACACATACACACACACAAACACACACACACACATACATATAATCATACATACACACACACATACACAAACACACACACACACACATACATATAATCATACATATGCACACACACACACAAACACACACACACACATACATATAATCATACATATACACACACACACAAACACACACACACACATACATATAATCATACATATACACACACACACACACAAACACACATACACACACATACATATAATCATACATATACACACACATACACAAACACACACACACACACACACACATACATATAATCATACATACACACACACACACACAAACACACACACACACGCACGCACACACGCACGCAGACACACACACAGTCGCACTGGCATGCATCAGGCGCGGACAGGCATTTCTTCTTCTTCTTCTATGCTGATGATGATGATGATGATAATGAAAACAGTTACAGAAGCATGGAAGTCGAATCATCATCATCTCATCATCATCATCATCATAAACACCATCTTCATCACATGTGTCCTGCAGCTCAGCGTGAGGGATATGACTGCCGCAGTTCCCTCGGGCAAAAGTGCGGGACCGCTGGACAATGTTGTCGGTTGAATGTCCAAATACCGAGATAATACACACAAACACACAAACACACAGACACACACACAGAAACACGCACACACAGACACACACACAAACACACGAATACACACACACACACACACACACACACTGACACAAACACACAGACACTGACACAAACACACACACACACACACACACACACACACACACACACACACACACACACACAAGCAAAAAACACACACACACAGCAAAGTCCTTCCCCTCCATCTAGAACACAGTAGTGTTTACTGTTCATTGCTAATTAGGCTACATGCTAATTAGCACCATTAGCTGGGCCACATAGCATCATACTCCCTTCCTCGGGCACATGCACCGTCCACGCGCACTGCCCACGTGCACTGCCCACGTGCACTGCCCGAGTGCACATTCACCGCCACTGTGACTCAGAGGCCACAACCTGCTCTTTCTTTCTCTCTAATTTGCAGATCTTTTCATTTCTTTTTTTCTCTTTCTTTCTATCGCAGGGCTGTCAGACATCACCTGAGCTTTGCACATGAATAAGTTCAAATAGTTGAATTAGACAGTTATTAAACTAAGCATATCGTTAAGCCTGACCAATTGTTTTTTATCACTATTGTGATTGGTTGGAATATTGTATCCCTCCTGCTTGTGACCCAATCACTAAAACTAACCCAGTTTACAACAGCCAATCAGAGAGCAGTGCTGTGTTGGTTCTGGTATGGTGAGGAGGCTAATGGCTAGCGTAGCGGCAGCACCCTGTAGGTGCTGGTTTTAGCACAGACATGATGCTAACAGCTAGCGTAGCAGCAGCTCTGTGTTGGTTCTGGAACGTGGAGGATGCTAACAGCTTGCGTAGCAGAATCGCTGTTTTGGTTTGAGAACGGGTAGGATGCTAACAGCTAGCGTAGCGGCAGCGCTGTGCTGGTTTAAGTATGGACAGGATGCTAACTGCTAGCTTAATTGTGTTCAGGCAAACCTTGAGCCTTGTGCTCCTGAGTCAAGGAAATCCCTCCAAGAAAGGAGAAAATCTCTTTGTAGGCTGAAGAAATCATCTGAGAGAGAGGGGGAGAGAGAGGTAGAGAGAGAGAGGGAGGGGGAGAGAGGGAGGGGAGAGAGAGGTAGAGAGAGAGAGACAGAGAGAGAGGTAGAGAGAGAGAGGGGGGGAGAGAGAGGGAGGTATAGAGAGAGAGAGGGGGAGAGGTAGAGAGAGAGAGGGGAAGAGAGAGAGAGAGAGGGGGGAAGGAGAGAGAGGGAAGGGGGAGAGAGGAGGGGAAGAGAGAGGAGGGGAGGGGAAGATAGAGGAATGGGGGAGAGGGAGGGGGGAGAGAGGGAGGGAGAGGGGGACGGGGGTATAGAGAGAGAGGGGAGAGGGAGGGATAGAGAGAGAGAGAGTGGGGGAGAGAGAGAGGGGAAGAGAGGGGGGAAAGAGAGAGGGAGGGGGGAGAGAGAGAGTGTAGGGGCCAGGTGAGAGAGAGGGAGGTAGTTAGCAAGGGTGAGACTTAAGTCTTTCTTCCTCCTCTCTGCTCTGCTCCCTGGGAGTATTATGGGATAGATCAGGTGCTTCTGAAGTAACTCTGACCCTGTACTGACTTACTGGCTGACTGACTGACTGACTGTCTGACTGAAGAAGACGCTATTTGTGACAGATATTGATTGTTGATAGTGACAGATAACGTGTAAGACAGGAGGAGGCTAGGGAAGGAGGAGAGGAGGAGGAGGGACAAGGAGAGAAGGAGGCTGGGGGAGAGGGAGAGGAGAGGAGAGAAGGAGGCTAGGGGAGGTGATAGAGATAGATAGATGAATACTTTTGTACTATTGATCCCCAGGGGAAATTCAAACGTGGAGCGGAGGAGAGGAGGGGAGGAGAGGTCAGGAGGAAGGTAGTAGAGGAAGAGAGGAGGCTAGGGAGGAGGAGAGAGAAGGAGAGAGGAGGAGAGAAGGAGGAATCCGCCCGGGCTTGGCGTCCGCTCCTCAAGTGCCCTTGATGTCGCCGACGGCAACGGCGACAAAGCTGTCATTCAGCGGCGAGGAGCGGGAAACCACTTGAGGGGTCGTTAAGAAGGAGCATCCTGACTGCTCCCACACATCCTCTCATCAGCACAGGGTGGGAGGAGAGGGGGGAGGAGGGGGGAGGATGGGAGGAGCGGGAGGGAGAGGAGAGGGAGGAGAGGAAAGGGGAGGGAGTGAGGAGGGGGGGCGAGGAGAAGGGGGAGAGGGGGAGAGGGAGGGAGGGGGAAGAGAGGAAGGGTGATGATTGATTGAGAGGGGGAGAAAGGTGGGAGAGAAAGAGAGCGGAAGATGGACTGTGTGTGTGTGTGTGTGTGTGTGTGTGTGTCTGACTGAGTGAGAGGTAGAGATAAGTAGAGGAAGAGATTGCTCTTCTGGAGTCTGATTGGTCCATTCAGCCGGCTGATGACAGTGATGATGAAAGTGTGTGTGTATATCTATGTATGTGTGTGTGTGTGTGTGGGTGTGGGTGTGTGTGTGTGTGTAGAGGGAAGGGAGGCGTTCAATCACAACACACACACACACTCACACTCCAGCGGGTCATGTTGGCGTGTGGAAGCATCAGGGCCTGTGTGTTGGGTACAGTAATCTTCTAGGACCTCGATGGGCGGGTTGCCATGGTGACGTGGCCCCCCACTGCCTGAATCCTCCCAGGAACATTGTCTTCTTTGGGAAGATATTTAACTTAGTTTACCAAGTGTTCTCCGGACGAGCAAAGGTTACAGGGTGTGGAAATATCTTGATTATGTGGTAATGATAGGGTGACATTAGAGTAGAGTGATATTGTTATAATATTGTTATCATGGGTACTCTAATAAGCTTTTTTCATTTCAATCCGGCTGGGAGGGAGGGAGGGGGAGAGAGGAAGGGATAGAGAGAGACAAAAAGAGAGAGAGAGAGCGGGAAGGAGAGAGAGGGAGAGAATGAGAGAGAGACAGAGAGAGACTGAGAGAGAGAGCGAGAGAGAGAGAGAGAGAGAGAGAGAGAGCGGGAAAGAGAGAGAGCGAGATAATGAGAGCGAATGGGCAGGACAGACAGACAGACAGACAGACAGACAGACAGACAGACAGACAGACAGACAGACAGACAGAGACAGACAGGCAGAAAGGTAGAGAGAGAGAGAGCACAGGAGATAGGGAAAGTGAGAGAATAGAGCACAGCGAGATAAAGAGACAGATAGCTATGTGTGTTTCTGGGATGTTTGTTGCTGTTGCCACGGGGACCACTTTCCTTTGCTTCCCCCCCTCCCCCAAAACCCCCCTCCTTCCTCGCCCCCTTTCTGTTTTCTTTCAGTCATCTATTTTTTTTTCTGTCTCTATCAGTCATCGCACACACACAAACACATACACTTAGCACATACACACACAAACACACACACAAAGATACACACACACACACACTCATCCTCTTCAGATGTCTCAATTAAAATGGACGTGTGCCGTCAGCTCAGATAAACACAGGAGACGTTGAGGCTGAGAAATCCAAGCTAATGCTAATGCTAGCGCTAACCCCGCCGTTTCCACGCACTGACAGCTCTGATTAATTATCTCTTTTGTTTGGGCCTGTGTGTGTTTGTTTGTGTGTTTTAATGTGTGTGTGTGTGTGTGTGTGTGTATATCATTAAGCTTGGCTTAATTAATAATAGTACTGTAGTTTAGTTCAGTTTGGCGTAGCCTAGCATAGCGTAGTTTATTTTTGCGTTCGTTTTACGTTACTTATCCTTAAAGTTTCAAATTTGCTCAGCTTATCTAAGTTTGAATTAGTTTAGTTTAGTTTAGCTTATTTGAGCATAAACTTTAGTTCTGTATACTCTGACACACACACACACACACACACACACACACACGCGCACACACACACGCACACACAACACATACACATACACCTAAGTCACCTCTCAGTGATGTGGAGTCATCACTTTCAGGACTGTTTGTGTATGTGTTTGTGTGTGTGTGCGTGTGTGTATGTGTGTGTGTGTGTGTTTGTGTGTGTGTGTGTGTGTCTGTGTGTGTTAGAGTGTGTGTGTGTGTGTGTGTTAAGGTGTGTGTATGTGTTTGTGTGTGTGTGTGTGTGTGTTTGCGTGTGTGCGTGTGTGTTAAGGTGTGTGTATGTGGGGTCAAGTTCTCCAGGTACACAGGGTCCTCTTCGTCTTCTTCTCCCATCCACAAACACCCCCCTCCTCATCCTCCCTCCCCCATTCCTCCTGCCTCCCCCTTCCTTCGCTCTCCCCCCCGCTCACCCTGAGGGATCGTCCTTGAGGTCTCACCCCCCCCCCCCCCCCGACTTCACACCCAGACCGACAGAATGCTGGTGTCAGCACGACACACACACACACAAACACACACACACACAATGTGTTCCCCTTCGGCAGAAGAGACAGATAAAGGCAAAGGTGCAGGATTGTGTGTGTGTGTGTGTGTGTGTGTGTGAGTGAGTGTGTGTGTGAGTGTGTGTGTGTGTGTGGGGGGGGGGGTGGGGGGGGTATGAACCCACAGCTTGACTTGAAGGAGGAGAGAGAGAGAGAGAGTGAGATAGAGATGGTTTTGGGGGGGGTAGCGAGCGGCTCTGTTTAAGGTTAAAGGCTCATTTGCATTTCAAAGGCCCAGTCCCCCTCCTGTCCCCCTCCTGTCCCCCCAGTCGTCTCCGCGGTAACGGCCACCGCCTGGTTTAATGTCACTCTGTGGCGGCGAGCGGTCGCTGATGGATAACACCGGCGTTCATCACCGTCACCGCCACGGCCACATTCCTCCCACCGCTCGTCCTCTTACTCTTCCTCCACTTCCTATTTCTCATCCCCGTCTCCCTCATCTTCATCATCTTCCTCTTCCTCCTCATCTTCCTCCTCGTACGTCTGTCTCCTTTTCCTCCTCATCCTCCTCATGCTTCCGTTCCTCCTCCTCCTCCTCCTTTTCCTCCCCATCATCCTCTTCATCTTTTTCCTCAATTCAATTCAATTTTATTTGTATAGCCCTTAATCACCATTACAGTCTCAAAGGGCTTAACAGGCCAAATATTTATGACACCCCCCTTTACCCAAGCCCCCACAAGGGCAAGAAAACACTCCCTTGACATTTGCAAGGAAGAAATCTTGAGAAGAAACGCGAGGTGGGGATCCCTTCTTCCAGGGATGGTCAGGAGTGCAGTGGGTGCCATGAATGACATACAGGTAAATACATGCACATCATATTAAATTGGTGATGTGGTGCTGGCCGGTTAACCATGAGGAGAGTCCAGGCATCCAGTCCAGTCACCGCAACATGCTAGAACAGACAGAATAGTGAATTACAACGGAAAAGTACATAATGGGAATGTATACTGTATTAACAAAAGCACAAACAAACACAGAGTGGTCTTCACTTCGCATCTGTGTCGTTTTCATACTCCTATGTTCCAAATGCAAGATTGTAGAGGTGCATTTTGAGCTTTCCTTTGAATAGTTCCACGGAGTCAGCTTCCCTGATCACTGTCGGCAGCCTATTCCATAAGAATAAAGCTCTCTGTCCAGCCAATTTCTTTTTAACCTTCGGCAGTGAAAGAAGGCCAGCTCCCGAAGACCGGAGGGACCGAGAAGGACTATAAGGAATGATCAGGTCCTTCAGGTAGGATGGAGAAAATCCATGCAAGGCTTTATAGGTTAGCAGTCGCACCTTAAAGTCTGATCTGAAAGTTATTGGTAGCCAGTGCAAAGAGGCGAGAATAGGTGTGATATGATCAAACCTTCTCGTTCTGGTCAGCACTCTTGCTGCAGCATTCTGTACAAGCTGTAGACTTTGCGCGGTCGATTTTGGTAGTCCCGAGAACAGTGCATTGCAATAATCCAGTCTTGATGAAACAAATGCATGAATCAGTGTCTCTGCATCCGCTGCAGATAACATCCGCTGGTCTGATTCTTGCAATGTTTCTCAGATGGAAAAAGGCAATTCTAGTTATACTTCTAACATGTTGGTCAAAGCACAGTTGAGGGTCGAACAGGACACCAAGATTTTTGACAGATGCACTCTGTGGGATGGCGAGGCCATCCAACCACAGTGAGACATCCTCAAACTCTCTCCGGTCCCGCTTCGAGCCGATAATTATCAGCTCTGTCTTCCCAGTGTTATGCTGTAGGAAGTTTTGTGACATCCAGGTCTTCACCGCAGCCAGACAGGACTCAACCCTCTGGATCTGGGCCAATCTACAGGAATGAAGAGCTGGGTGTCATCTGCGTAGCAGTGGAAAGTAATTCAGAAGCTGCGGATAACGTCGCCCAAGGGAAGCATGTAGATTGCAAAAAGTAATGGACCAAGGACCGACCCTTGTGGTACGCCAAAGCCAGGGGCGATTCTAGGGTCAGAGCTTTAGAGGTGCTGAGCACTCAATGAGCCCCACTGCCACACCACCCACCCTTTTTTCACACAAAAACAAAAAATATTTCTATTGAAAAATAACTTCATAATTTTAACATTGGTTCAACTAACTCAAAAGATTTTATGTTTTGGACATTATTTAACAATTTCAAAGACGAACAAATATAATTTTTAGAATAACATTTCTTACTCCCAAGTTTTAGGGGTGCTGAGCCCCTGGCCAAAGCGTAGTTTGCAGTGCTTTGATTCTGAACCCTCATGGAGCACAAATTGGGTTCTATCTGTGAGGTACGATTCAAGCCAACCAAGAGCCGTACCCCCGAAACCAACATAGTGCTCAAGACGGTGAAGAAGAGTGCTGTGGTCGATCGTGTCAAACGCAGCACTCAGGTCCAGCAGCACAACCATTGAGCTTGTATTTTTATCCAAAGCAAGAAGGATGTCATTTACAACTCTTCTAACAGCAGTTTCAGTTGAGTGGAAATTCCTGAACCCTGACTCGAAAGGTTCGAAGAGATTGTTCCTCATCAGATAATCGACGATTTGCTTTGCTACAATCCTTTCCTGTACCTTGGACAGGAAGGGCAGGTTTGTTCCATACAGGCCGATAGTTCCTGACTAATTCAGGATCTAGGCCAGGCTTTTTGAGTAGCGGTTTCATCACCGCAGCCTTGAAATTGGAGGGAACAATTCTTGTTGAACAATTCTTGTTGAAAGCGAGCGATTCATAAGTGAGAGGATTGCAGGCCCCTCCGTGGGAAGAAGTTCTTTGAGAACCTTGGAAGAGAGAGGATCCAACATACAAGTTGTTGGTTTCGATGCCTTTGTCACCCTTTCAAGTTCAACCAGAGGAATTGCCTTGAACTCCAGGAGAGTTGCGTCAGAGTTCCCCATCCTACTGGGCAGACCCCATCCTGCCCCGCAGGATGTGTAGGACAAGCTGCACGGCAAGCATCAATTTCATCTCTAATCGATTGAATCTTATTCTCAAAGAAATCCATGAATTCACCTGCCACGATGGAGGAGCCTACGGTCTCAGCCTGTTTCTGAGTCAGACTCTTCGAAGTGTCAAAAAGAAACTTCCTCCTCCTCTTCCTCCTCCTTATGCTCCTCCTCCCACCTCTTCCTCCTGCTCCTCTTATTCCTCCTCCTCTTAACCCTCTCTTACTTATTCTCCCCTTCTTCTCCTCTTCCTCCTCATCTTATTCCTCTTCCTCTTCCTCCTCCTGTCTTTTCCTCCTCTTCCTCCTCATCCTCTTCATCCTCCTTCCACCTCCTCCTCCTCTTCCTTCTCAATTCTACAATGACACGATTCAGGCTCGTTCAAGTAAAGGTTAATGTAAAGCAAGCCTTTAATATCTTAAAATAAACCCCTACATGGTGATACAGGACCCTGACGAAAATGAATCAATATTACGGAACAAAATGTAACAATGAAACATTGTTTTATTATTTAAACAATGATTGCACCATATTTATTTTTTTCAGATTCTGCAGTTGGAATTAGCATCACTATAGCAATGGTTTATTGATCAACGGTCTATTATGCAGCCAAAACAGACCTCTGAATGCCCTAATTGACCAATCAGGATCAAGTATTCCACAAAGCCGTGTTTTAAAGAGATGTATTTCTTTGGAATTGTTAATATGGAAGGGATAATGTATAGAAAGTCGGCCATTATCTGGAAAATAAGCCCCAACAGGGCGAACAGGACACATATTACACATATTACACGGCTACTTGCCAAAACGAAAGAATAACTTCAACCGGTGTGTCTTTTAACAATTTATTTGTTGCCAGCATTCGTAGTGTTGATCAGCAGAGAAATAATCTGCCACGTCACAGACGTTGACGTCGCTTAGCAACCGAAGACGCTGGGGTTGATAAATTACCGGACTACTTGCAGAGTGATACGAAAGACTGCAAAAAATCCACTTTCCATGATAGCGGTAATTATATGCTTAGCAACGGTAAATTGTCAAATATAATTCACAGCCGGAAGTTGTCAAGGGCCCACGCAAGTGAACGGTGCGTTCCACGGCCTTGAGAAGACCCGTGTAATAGATATTTTTAGAAACCGGAGCTTTTCCTGTGTTTGGAACTCAAAGGCAGTCACTCTGGATTGTCCAGATTCGACAAGTCTTGCCCCGCACACGCACACACACACAGGCACGCACTCACGCACACACGTACGCACACACACACACACACACACACACACACACACACACACACACACACACATACACAGACACACACTCTTCTCTTTGTCTCTCTCTACCTCTCTACCTCTCCCGCGCTCGCGCACACCTACACACATGCACACACACACACACACACACACACACACACACATCTGTACACAGACACACACACACACACACACATCTGCACACACACACAAACACACACACGTACACACATCTTCAAAGCAAAATGCACACCTACAATAAAACAATAGAGAAATCTCTCTCTATCTCTCCCTCGCAGTCCCTCTCCCCATCTCCCGATCTCCCCCTCTCCTCACCAACTCATTTACATCCATCTATTATCTGTGTATATCGAGAAGGGCGAGATAAAGGAAAGTTGCGACAAAAAAAGGGAAAAATATAAAACAACAACACATTCAGAGATGAACAGAACAAAGCGAGAGGGAGAGAGAGAGAGGGAGAGAGAGAGAGTCAGCGCTGTGGCGTTTGAATCAATTACATCCTAAAAGAGATCTTTCATTCTCCCGTCTCGATATTGGCGCCGGGAACAAATGGAGGATGTCATTGTGTCCGGTTATTTTTAGAGGCTGCCGGTGCCCTCCTCTCTCTCTCCCTCTCTCTCTCTCCATTTCTCTCCATCTCTCTCTCTCCATCTCTCTCTCTCTCTCTCTCTCTCTCCCTCTCTCTCTCCCTCTCTCTTCCCCTCTCCTCCTCCCTGTGTCTCTCTCCCGATTGTTGGAGGGAAATATCACATTTGCATACAGTGATTATTGTTGATTGTTTATCAGGGCCGTCAGGACGTTTCACCGTTTTCCAAGTCTGACAGCTTGTCAAGTACTTAAAACTCATTTATTTGGACGGGAATTTGCATGTAATTTGCCTGTAATGAGGGGTGGGGGTTATGGTGGTGGTGGAGGAGTATGTGGGGCCGGGGGGGGGGGGTGTGGTCATGGATTAGATGTTGGCTCGAGATGACTGGCATTCCTCCACTCGCAACGAGCAATCGCTTCCAACTCTAATGCCAACGCTAATGCTAATGCTAGCACTAGCTTGTGCGCGCGTCCCCTAGCCGACTGTGTGTGTGTGTGTGTGTGTGTGTGTGTGTGCGCGCGCGTGTGTCCCACTGTGTGTCTGTCTGTTTATGGGTGCGCCTGTGCATGTTTGTGTGTTTGTGGACCAGTTTCCGACAAAATAAGGTTTTGATGAAGCCGGCATTTTGCGATAAGTTTGACATGCTCAAGGGGCATAAAGAGTATTTGGATTTCAAAATTGAAATAATAATTAATTGATTGATTGATGGATAAATGTGTTGATCCACCAGTCCAATTGACATACACACATGCAGAATATATAGTCCATTACTTGTTGATCGGCAGCGAATGAATCATTTATTTTCATTCATTCATGAATTTCAAATTCCAAACATTTGCTACTTAATGCTTTAGAAAAAGTATTTGGTGCATGGATCATTATAAAATAAAAACTTGATTGTTTTTCATTGCTGCTTGTCAGATTAAACCGTCCAATCGAAGACATCCTTTTGGACTAGTGTTTTGCCTTATTGGACATTTAATACACTAAAGTATAAATAGTTGAACTGATTAATTAAAAAAATAATCGACAATGAGAATAATCATGCATTTCAGCCCTATTAAATATTGATGTAATATAAAGCTTGTATGGCTGATGACGTTTCTTGACATTCCTTGTTCTAGAAGGTTCCATGCCGGCCTCTCCTCTCTGAGAGGCATCCTCTCGTCATGAAGTCAAACCCTGGTCCAAAATCGCTCTCTTTTAGTCCCACTCCTTCTCTAACTCTAGCGCAAGCACTTCCATTCTGCCTCTCTCTCTCGCCCTCTCTCTCACACACATGACTCTCTCATGTTTCCTCTTCTCGTCTCTCTTTGAATCTCTCTCTCGCCCTCTGTCCTACTCTCTCTCTCCTCTCTCTCTCTCTCTCTACCTCTCTCTCTCTCTCTCTCGCCCTCTCTCTCACACACATCACTCTCTCTCTCATGTTCCCTCTTGTCGTGTATCCAATACACTTGTGTTTCAGTGTCAGCGAGGACCAATCGGCCCCCTTTTATTCACCTCCTATCTCCCTCTCCCTCCCTCTCTCTGTATCTCTCTCCCGTGTCTCTTTGTCCCCCCCCCCCGCCTCTCTCTGGTGTTTTAAAGGCCGACCAGGTGTAATGGACCCCTGAGCATTAGACTAAAGGGATGTGTGTGTGTGTGTGTGTGTGTGTGTGTGTGTGTGTGTGTGTGTGTGTGTGTGTGCATATGGGGGGTGACGGCCAATCAAGAGGGCCCTTGTGACTTCGCCAGAGAGCACCATAAAAGGCTCACCCTCTCGTCCGACCCAGGCCAGAGAGAGAGAGAGAGAGAGAGAGAGAGAAAGAGAGAGAGAGTCAGAGGGAGAGAGAGAGAGAGAGAGAGAGAAAGAGAGACAGTCAGAGAGAGAGAGAGAGAGGTGGAGAGCTCTCAGGTATCACTCTGCACCTCAGAGAACGAGTGGTGTCCTCGGTTGCCCTGCACTACAGAGAGAGAGAGAGAGAGAGAGATAAAGAGAGAGATAAAGAGATAGACATGGAGGGAGAGAGGTGTAAAGAGAGAGGGGGATGGACATAGAGGTTGAGAGAGAGTTGAGGGACTGAGTTGGAGAAAGAGGTGAGATGATTTAACAGGTAGAGAGAGTAGTGGGGTTAGTGATGGAGAGAGATTTACGGTGTGAGAGAACAAAAACAGATGGATAGAGGGAGGGTTGAGTCGAGGGAGGAGAGAGAAGGGAGGGAGAAGGTGGCGGTGTTCCAATAAAACAGAAAGACACATGATTGAAGACTTAAAGCAAGGTAACACAAAAGTGAATAAAACAAAGGGACGATCACATGTAAGAAAATGTGAGCGAATTTGCAAGTGTGAAGTTCTACAACTGATAGACTTCACAATTGGATGGAGGGTGAGACGGATGTGTTGATTGAATCCACACGGACCCACAATATGGATTGTTTAAGATTCGACGACTTCGACGTAAAGTCCTTTTGAAAAATGTAAAACATAATTCAAGTAGTAATAAACTTTTCGAAGTGTTTAATTGTGTCCAGTTCGCACAGCGTGGTTATTTGTGGGCCGCGATTAACATGTGTTGATAGTTTTCTTGTGAATTTTATCGTCTCTTTATCGCTGCTCATTTGTAGTTGAATCCAACATCAAAAACTTGACGTGTCAATATACTCCTCAATGTTTTACCGACTAAATACTGCGGTTTGATTCCGGTGACGGCAGGTGTGCTGTATTCCAACTGTTCCTTACAAAGGCGTGCCGACTGAGACACCAGGGCTTAGAGAAAGACGAGGTACACTCATTAAACAGCTAACAGCTCAGTGGGGATAAATAAACCGGGAGTACGCCATGAGCTGAATCACCCCAAACAGAGAGAGTCTTCAGGATTCCTTCCTGCCCCATGGCCTGCTTGTGCCTTTATTCACCGAGTGTTTCCCCACATCTGACGTTCTCATGTTTCAATATTTTCTGATCTCCTCTTCTTCCTCCTCCTCCTCCTCCTCCTCCTCCTCCTCCACTCTCCTCTCTTTTTACACACACACACGTGCACACACACCGAACAGACCTACATCACACAGGACATGATGTTTGTGCCGCTACGCTAGGCTGGATGTAGTGCCTGGTGTGTGTGTGTGTGTGTGTGTGTGTGTGTGTGTGTGTGTGTGTGTGTGTGTGAGTTTGTGTGTCTCTTTCCTTATGTATCTTTCACTCACAGTTTTTCTCTCTCTCTCTCTCTCTCTCTCTCTTATTCAGATTTCAGTTCTGTATTTTAATTCTCAGTTTATTTTTATTCAAACTCAATTTAACAGTCATTATCTCCCTTTAGTTGGTAAAATATGTAATATAGAGAGCGATAAAACCAGATGATATACATCATAAAAATTCTACAAATTAATTCAGAACGAATTCATCACCAGCATGATGTTAGCGTAAAAAGCCTGAGAAGGTAATTCTCCCCCTTCCAGCTATAATTATGCAACGCCCGCAATATCTCGCAAGGGTCTTTTAATTTGAAAGAACCTCCTCCACCACCAAAGTAGAACCTTTTATGTCATCCTTAAAGACTAAAAACGAAATTGCGGACAAACTTAGGGTTGAATTAAGTTCCCATCCTATGGTCCCTGTGATGTGACAGTGTCGTACGATTACAGGGGTGTATAGTAATGTAATATTACAACTGCGTAATATTTCACCACAAACACTTTGAAGAAGCACTTTGATTAATAATGGCTCACAGAATACCTTGTTCTGTCAAATACAAGCTGTAATTCATTAACCCTAGAAGGAACAGAAAGTGCCGCGTCAAACTGGTGTTAGATGATTAAATGGCATCACGTGTTCAAGTGTTGATGAACACTGCTCACCTATCTCTCTCTCTCTCTCTCTCTTTGTCTATCTCTCCACGTCTACTTCTCCTCTCCCCTCTGTCTGAGAGGTTTGCAGGTGTTTTGTGTATTCTTGGCCAAAGTGTGTTTTTGGCCAAAGTGTTCCTCGATGGTGTGGATGTCTCCTTCACAAAAAAGAAATTCCCTGTTTTTGTGTTTTTTAAGAGTTCAAAAACTACATTGTTTGACTTTGTGTTCGTTTTCTAGCCAACCCCCTGCATTGAATTGAACAAAGGACCTCTAAATTATCTAATGAGCTCCCTCTCTCTCTCTCTCTCTCTCTCTCTCCAGTATATGGCTGATGTCTGTTTTATTCTCCTCTCCTTGAAATGTTTTCTAGAACAAACAGGAAACTTTGAACCAGAGAGCAAAGTCACAGATAATAAGGGCAAACCTTATCTTTTTTCAAAGGTATGTGTGCTACACTGTCTTATTTCCACAGCTCATCCTATTCTTCCAGAGATGTATGCTGGGAGATACTGTACATGTTTAATGTTACATTTACTGGTATAGTATAATATCAGGGCTTAGGACTTAAGTATTCAGTTCTTCCTATTCCTCTTCAGACATTCAATATGTAATTACGATGTTTATTCAGAGTTTGCTTCTTCAAAAGGAAATTGAATCAAATATTGTTGAATCGTATCTAGACTTATCTAGTATTGTGCGTATTCAGCATTATTTCAGTATTATTAGTAGTATTTCAGTATTCATTCCTCTCTTCTTCCTCCTCCTCTCCCCTCCTTCCTCCCCCATCTCCTCCTCCTCTCCTCTCCTCTCCTCCTCCTCTACTCTACTCTAGTCTCCTCTCCACTCCTCCTCTTCCTCCTCTCCTCCCCTCCTCTCCCCCCATCCTCTCCTTCCTCCTCCTCTCCTCCTCTCCTCTCATCTCATGTCCTCCTCCTCCTCCTCTTCTCTCCTCCTCCTCTTCCCCCTCTTTGCTCCTCCTCCTCCTTCTCCTGCTCCTCCTCCTCCTCCTCCTTCTCCTCCTCGTCCTCCTCCTCCCACCTCCTCCTCCTCCTCCTCCTCCTCCTCCTCCCACCTCCCACCTCCTCCTCCTCCTCCTCCTCCTCCCACCTCCTCCTCGTCCTCGTCCTCCTGCTCCTCCTCCTTCTTCTCTCCTCCTCCTCCTCCTCCTTCTCCTCCTCATCCTCCTCCTCCTCCTTCTCTCCTCCTCCTCCTCCTCCTGCTCCTCCTCGTCCTCCTTTCCTCTGTCTTCCAAGTTTGTCCTTGAAGTGGGAGGCAGCGGGGGAGTCTGGGTGGGGGGGAGTTAAATAATTCATGATTTTTCCTTGATATAAAGGCACATGAAACGCACGCACACACACCAACACACACACACACACACACACACACACACACACACACACACACACACACACACACACACACAC
>NW_027641290.1:0-45778 GCF_949987615.1 Pollachius pollachius
ACAATCATGGCACTCTCTCATCCTGTCCTCCAAGGACACAGGAAGGCCAGACCCTTGGTGACATCATCGACTTGTTTTTGTTGGGTTATTTTCATACCCGCAGCGGCCTTTAATTTATTTAACCTGCCATGCAAAAAAAGGCTGTGCAGATTGCCCCAGTTTTGCAGTTTAACATGTGTGGATGGACATATAGTCAACGTTGCAGCATTCAAATGTACCAAGATTCGTAAAAGTACAAGACTAAGGCGTTTTCATTAATGCAGACGTACCAAACAGAACCAAACATTGCAACCACAACAACAACAAACCGATGACCGAGACGAACAAGATTGTTTTTTTTGTGGTCTCTCGCCATCCGTCTAGCAATCGGCAAAACAGAGTACCTTCGGCACAGTCGACTTCGATTGTTGTTCAATTGATGATGGGTGGTGGATTCTGCTGACTGAACCAGCCGGCCTCCTCGGTGGATTGTTTTTTATTGTCTTATTGGATGGAGATGCAGGACTACCGCACCAGAGGAAAGTGTCTTATTGGCTGTACGCCGGACTGACGGAGCGCTGGTGGATTTGTTTTGTTTCCATTGGGGACGTCGGCAGTAACATTGAACAGAAAACAGAATTATCCTTTCAAATGTGGCCTGGATAGTAGAGGGGGTTTGGTGTTTGACTCTCGGCAGCATGGGTTCTAGGTTCGACCCCTGATGTCCGGAACCTAACCTGTATTTGGTTAACTCGGGCCGCATCGATTAATCTGAATAGCTATTTGTGAGTCACCGGGAGAAGTGGAACAGTGTTTCATTAACAAGACTTGCATGACAGATAGTACTATGTGTGTGTCACCGATGCTGCTTCAAAGAGGAGTGAGGGAATGTATACATGTACATTTGTGACTCATTCGATGTGCATATTTTTGCAGTCATTAACTTTCATTTGTGTGTGTGTGCATACATGTCATCGGTATGCTAACTGCATTCTGTGATATCTTCCCCTCACTCCATTTGCTTGTCTTTGAGGATGCCTGTACATGTAAACAGCTTTGTATAAAGGGCTGTGTGTGTGTGTGTGTGTGTGTGTGTGTGTGTGTGTGTGTGTGTGTGTGTGTGTGTGTGTCTCTCTGTCTGTCTGTGTTTGTGTGTGTGTGTGTGTGTGTGTGTGTGTGTGTGTGTGTGTGTGTGTGTGTGTGTGTGTGTGTGCGTGTGTGCCTTTGAACCCTCTTACCCAGTAGGGGTTGCGGCCCCTCCTCCTGCAGTGTTGGTTGTGTCCAGAAGAAAGCCAGTGAAGACAGGCTCCTGGGTGGCTGCCACTCTGTAATGAATGATAGGCCCATCAATTAGCACGTGTCGCCATGGAAACTCTATCAGAGTAATGAGCCTCTGTGGCCAAAGCTTGTTAGCCCCTGATAAAGACAAATACATGCACAGTGATGTAAGGGCTATATCTGGCTCCATTTTCACTTTATCTAATTGTTCATCATATAATTTTTAGTGTGGCTTAAACTCCTCTTTTACATACAATGTAAACAATGTAGAATGTAATCTCAATTCAAATAATAATTCGACAAGATGATTATGTTCCGCACATTCCTCTTTACTGACTTCATTTTAAAACATAATTTTTTATAAAATTGTGTTTGTTTGATTTGAATAACTCTTCAAAAGATAACAAGACGCTGTATCTATCCCCATCTGACTGATGAACGGAGATGTGACAACTATTGTGTCTCTCCCCTAAAAATATAAATAGCAGTGATTGATTGATATTGTAATTCCAGTAAATAATGTTTTACATAATGTGCGGGGACAGATCCATGTGTGTCACTCTCCACATCGAGAGGCTGTCTCCATATGGATCCATGTGGAGTGTTGAAGACTGGTTAAAAGCTGTCAATCATTGATTTATTCCCCATCCCCGTTACTGACAGTAGAATGATGGCTGTGAGGATTGAAGGAGTCAGGGTTTGGTCTCCTACTTCTCCTTCTGAGAGGAAACGCATGAAAAAATCCTCCTCCTCACACCTACTCACCGATCCCATTACTCTTGCTCGTTCTCTTTCTTTTTCACCCTCTCTATCTCTCTCTCTCTCCTCCCTTTTTCTCCTCACCCTTTCTCAGTAGCACTCGCCTTGTTCTCCTTCTCAGCCCCTCCCTAGCTCTCTTGCCTCTCTCTCTCTCGCTCTCTCTCTCTCTCTCTCTCTCTCTCTCTCTCTCTCTCTCTCTCTCTCCTTTTCCTTCCCACCCCCCTCCTCCCTCTGCCCTCTCCCCCTCCCACCCCCTGCTCTCCGTTTTAACAAATGGACATCAACAGGCCATGAAATAATCAATGCCGATGATCCATCTTGGAGCCTGTCGATATGTTAATGAGCGTGCCTCATCGTTATGGCCGCCAGGTCATAAATCACTGCCTCTTACCAGCATGGACGGCAGCTGGTGCAGCGACCGCAGGCCAGGAATAAAACACTGTCTTTTAACGATTAATGTCCAAACATTCTGCCGCCCTGCGCCCTGATTGTTTTCAGATGCCAAAAAAGTAGGACGGATTGTAAATCAATATAACAATAAGACAAAGTGTTTTAATAAAAACAGAGCCGGTGAGTAAATCATCGGCCGGTCTCCATTTAACACTTGGTTCCTAGGTGAGGGAATAATTGGATACCTGTGTCTCCAGAAGTCATTCTTAGGGTTATGGATGTGTGCCTGGGCCGACCATGAGAAGCGGGCTGGTTCGAAGACGCACATTTTTCACAACGTTTATGTGAAATATTTTTTGTGTGTTTTTTTATTTGGATTTCTTAGTTTTTCAGGGGATCACAGCAAGGCATGCTGGGAGCTTGGTTGCTGTGTGTGTGTGTGTGTGTGTGTGTGTGTGTGTGTGTGTGTGTGTGTGTGTGTGTGTGTGTTCAGTGTGTGTGTCTAGTATAAGGAATAAGAATTGTGCCCACTCAACTCCTAAACACACTTTTAAGTCTGTCCAATGAGATGCACCAAAGCTAAAAAGAAATAAAAAGCTTTATAAGATCCCTTCGTTTTTTTTCTCTCCAAGTCGTGAATTTCGTGCAAATATATTACTAATGCAGTGAATATATTACAAAGCGCAGTCCCCAACGCGCGCTACGCACACACGCTAGCTCAAGTGTTCTGTATATCCATCCCGTGTCGTATGTAAATTGCCCCCGTGAAAGCTCTTGGGTGTGGGGGGGGGGGGGGGGGGGGGGGGGGGGGGGGGTGTAATACCCCGTTCAAAAGTACGACATGCCTCACAGTGATAAGATGTTGTCCCGGATGCTGGGAGTGTACAGTGACTGATTGTTTGCTGTTCCCAACTAACAGTATATGTGTGGCCTGATGTAGTTATAGCAGCTTAATGTTGTAGTGAAAATGGAAGCTGACAACGCTTTGATTTATGGTCTGTTATTTTCCTAACTTTGGGTATTGGATTGTTTGTCAGACCATATCCCCTTTGATTTACAGCTAAGTGTGTGGCTGATAAACAACATGAGTGTTTTCCCTCTCTGTTCTCGGCCCGCTCTATGCTAAACTTGCGTTTCTAGGTCTCGAGTTGGGTTTTTTATGTCTGTGCATGCACAGTTGATTTTGAAAAAAATCCCTTACAATACACAAACAAAAAGACACCTGGTGGTATTTAAGGATGAGTAAATTATGTCTCTCCCATTCACACCGTATTATATGACTAAACAGTTCCGACGTACTTTAGAGTTATGAAATAAAAAGGCTTTGTTTGAACGCCTAAACACAAAAGCACATCAACCTACCAGCCTAAGTGGACTGTCCCACTTGTGATGTCACAAAAAAGGTCAAGTTCGAAATGGCTTGTGATAAGCAATCAACACTGCACCTGGTGGTAAAACAGGGCCCCTTCAATTTGTCCAATCCCCTGTAAGGAACACTGAAATGACCTTGTGCTCAGTAGGCTGCCTGCAGCCTGGTATGTAGGGGAAGGTAATCACTTGTATGCATTTCTTTACAGGGCCCCACGCAGCCCAACAATGTTTTTATGCGCTAGTCCTTGGACATGGCTCAGATGATGAATCATAAAACGAGGGGCGTTTATGGCAACGCTCATCAAAGTTATGACGGTCCATGTCGACGCCGTCCCTACATGTGTCCTCACAACTTCAATATTGGCAGTTAACCGACGAGACCCCCCTCGAACGCTGCTGTCGTAACCCAGACCACCACCCACGGCAACCAATTCTGCTTCTTTCTAGCCAGTCATTTCCATATGCTACAATGGCTGTGACTTTCACGAGGCTAACACAAATCAGCCTGAATTCGGTAACATGGTGGCCATTTTCTATTTTCGCCTTATCCCTTAAGCTTTTAAAGCTGTTATGGTCCACTTCCAAACATTTCCACCCAGCAATGCGATGTTGTGCAGAGGTTACAGAGCGCTGCTGTGATAGCGCTGTGTTTACCCAAGCCATGGCTCTGCACTAATACACCAGAACACCACTCCGGTGTCTGGGATTCCTTTGGTTTACAGAACCAGATAGTGTCTGCCTGCGCTTTGGATGTCCCCCCCCCCCGGTTTATTTACAGGAACTGAATTTACTTCAGATGCTGACAGTTTGGATTCGCCGCCTCCTCTGGGTCTAAATCACGCCGGCGATATAGTGCAGTGCTGCATTTTTCCCCTCTCCCTCAGTGCTAAGTATTATAATGATGAATCTTCTGCCCTGACTCATGCCTGCTCTAGGCGGACATAACAGCAGTTGTTTAAGTTTTCCAAAATAAATAGGGGATATTTCAATGGAGACAGATAGCAGGAGACGGGGCCTGGGAAATGGAGGGGTTTGACTTGTGGAAGTTGCTTTTCTAAATTGTTTTTGTTAGCGAGACAAGGAACATTAACTCCATATGTCAACGAGAGTAAATAATATATCAGTTGGCTGTGATGAGTGCCGTGCGTCGGATAACCAAATGGATATTTTATATCTTCTAACGATCATCTATCAATATCCACCGCCCTTCCATCGCCGCACTTTGCCCATTTCCATACATTTCCACATGTGTGTAACCAACCAACCATACCAAATGTAATCTGTATTCCCTCTAGCTTTGTTCGTTTTTTTACCCCCTTTCCCTTGCATCTGTGGGTCTGTCTTAGTGTGCCATAACAGATGGGCTTTGGTGCATTATGTTATTAGTGTGAATTTATTGCCTTACAACTCGTATTTTCATCAGACAGGGCAGTTAGTTAACATGATATTTATCAAGGGGTTAAGGGAGGGAAGGTTTATCGTTCCTGTTTAAAAGTGACCTTTATGCGCGGCGTCCTGGAGTTGACATTATTCATTACCGGTAAGGACGCCGCTCTGCGTGGCGTGAGTCCCTCTCCCCCTCCCCCTCCACCCCGACCTGAAGTGAAGAGTGTAAGTGTTTTCTTTTTTTCTTCCGGAAAACCCTTTAACAGCAATGTCTGCCTACTGTGTCGCGTCGTGCGGCTACATTTATCGCTAACCGAGCGCGATATCCCCGGCACCACGGGACGCGTGCCACTTTACCGATTTGTAGAGCGCCGCTCGCCCGCACACAACCGAGGCTAATACCTCGCATCGCGCGGTAGAACCCCTCGCCACCCGCGGGCACACAGGTAGTCCCCCCGGGCGTAGAAAAACCTCACCGCACGCCTCCTCTTGCTAGCCAAGGGGGTCAGCGGCCTAATGATCTCGCTAAAGCACGTTCCCCCAAACCCTCTCCCCCACACCCCACAGTTTCGTTTTCCTTCACCATCGCAGATCATTTAGGCAGTACGATATTAATGAGGAGATGTGCTTATTAGGGAATCCTGGGAATAGTTGTTGATGGGAACAAGCTGGAAGCGGTGAAAAATGATTTAACACACGCAGCAGGAGTGTAAGATTGGCCCTTTGTGGCGCTCTGCCATTAATTGCGGCTGCCTGCCGGAGCAGCTCGGCGGTGTGGCGTACAGAGGGCCGTTTATTGGGGGGAATTAGTGGGATTTTATGCATTTGTTGTGGTGTTACACTAAATGCTAATTATGCTCTACAACCATAATTAGAACCCTTTGCTAGACATACCAATTTAACTGGTAGCACGGTAATGGCATCGAGAAGATTAGCACACACACGCACATGCGTACACACACACACACACACACACTGACACGGGCGCACGAATGAACACACATGCGGGCACACACACACACACACACGCACCCACACCCACAAACACACGTGAAGACACACCCCCAAGTGATATCACACATCGCATAGAGCAACATCTCACCTTATAATTACACTCTTGCTAACTATCCGAAAAGCCAAGTGTAGGAGTGGCAATGACTCTTTATTCCCTGCACGTTAATCATGCCTTTGTTCCAACAAGGGTT
This sequence comes from Pollachius pollachius, assembly GCF_949987615.1. Lineage (NCBI taxonomy): Eukaryota > Metazoa > Chordata > Actinopteri > Gadiformes > Gadidae > Pollachius > Pollachius pollachius. The sequence goes on from NW_027641290.1 coordinate 6,369, forward strand.
CAAATAGTGAGTGGTTTTTCAAATTAAGCAACTATATTAAATACAGATACACAAAAGCAGAAGCAACAAAACCCATTTGTATTTGGGCATTTTCTCACGTGGACACACACGTTGACCGAGCAAAAAAACGACAACCAGATTCTCATTCTCGTACCCTAATGATACAAATGTGTACGCGTACACATTGATAAACCCACAAACACCCGCACCCACACACACCATAATGTGTTGATGTCCTCTTCAGCTGTGTTTGTTTTGGTCAAAGCACACGCGGAGAAGGACCAAGGGTGCGTACGGCCGGTCTGCAGTCGAGCCTGTCCCTCGCAACTGGGAGTTGGACTGGCTCACGAGGCCCATGCCCCCATCCCAGTTGCCCCTGCCCCCAACCCAATGGGCCCAGCCCGCTGGACCAGCACAGGCCTGGGGGCCAGGGTGGGGGGTTGGCTTCGCAGTGGGCTGTAGCCACCTCCACAGGGCACACACTTCATCAACTGGCACACCGTTTCGGAGGGGGATAGTGAAAAAGGCGCTGTGGAGTGACTGGCCTCCCCTTTGGTTTGCTATCATGCTCCCCTTGTGCCTGGAGGGGACTTTGTTTGATTTTTGTTTTGGCGTGATGGGTTGTGTGCATTTATTATTATTATTTTGTTTTTATAAATCTTTCCATAAATCTTTCTCAAAAGAAGTAGGCCTGATGTTTCTTGTTTGATTGTAAATGGCTAAAGAACAGGGTGATGTTCAGCGGTTATTGTAGTCGTCTTATGTGTTCTATTATTGCCTCTGTTTATTGCCCTATTTGGAAACAAAAATCCATAGGTAATAGATTTTAGCGATAGTAGTATACCATGCAGTCTCGATATACTATCTGAGAATAGACTTAGCTTATCAGGCGCTCTGTCTCTGTGGAATGTCTGGGGTACACAAAAAAACGTCTAATGACTGTTTAGTTAATGAGTATGGTGTCTTTGAGATGACATCCTTAGTACAATTGCTCTAGTATTTGGAATGTATTGCATTGCCATATAACTTTTTCTATGATTATACTATTATATGAAACAAATATATATTTTTACTATTTATATACTAACACTTCTGTATTATGCGTTCCTTATCATGGTCTCTGCAACGTGTATAGTGTAATACTATACACCACATTTTCTCATACTTACTATAAGAGGCCTGCACCATAAGTAAAAATAAGATGGATAGATGCATCGATGAAGAGGGAGGAGGGAAAGGGAGGAAAAGAGAATTGGAACTGATGAAAAAGGATATAAAAAACAGGTCACAGGAGGGGAGTGCAAGGACAAACTGAGATGTATGTAAATACATGTATTATTTATACAGGTGTTCAGTACTTCCATTGTTGTCAGAGTACATGTCGGGCCCTTGGCTGAGGCCTTGGGCCCTTCTGTAGTGCACTTTATCATGTTTTTAGCGCTCATGAATAATTAAAAAACTTAAATTACTTGCCATGTACAAAATTCATATGCTTGGTGTTGCCGGGGAAAGGATACATGAAAATTAATTTTCTTTTCTCCCAGAGTGACAGGAAATCAATTAATCTTGATGTATTATTTCATGCAGGGCAGGGTAGCGGAGGCAGTAGAGAGAGTGGCTACAGCTGTTCTCATTGGAGAGCCCATATATTATACTTGGCGGCTTTGACAGCTTCTGAGAAATGGGCTGAAGGATATCAGGCAGGTGAAGCAAGTGCAGAAAGGACCGAAAGTGTATAGTGTGTGTATATATTTATATAAATACAAACATATATGTTTATTTATAAATATATGTGTATATATTTATGCATATTTATTATATACCATCTTATACAATTCAATATAACGTTATTAGTCATGACAATTTCATGCAATAATATGCAATTTTCAATGTTCTTTACATTGAACTCCATACAAGACATGCAATAAACCACATTCTCTGGTGCACATGAGCAAAAGGCAGCTTTATTTAACCATATTGCTGAACAATTCTGTACTGTGAATGTATATATTTTGCAACACTTTAGATACAAACAATATGTATTTAGGATAGAAAGCATCAAGCTAACGTCAGCAGCATATTTTTGCATTTTGCTGAATTCCTCCTGACTCATGATCTTTTAAGTAGCTAAGTTTCCGTCGAGAGGGGTAGTTAAGATTTACCACCGGTCGGATAAATGTGTTCAGGTAATAAAAGGCTGCGGGTAGAGTGACGCTGCTGTTTAGGGCCTCCTTTAAACTTTTATAACTCCAACTTGTTGTCTGTCATCCCAAATCCCCCAGACACTGTCAACAGAAAACATGCTTCCAGACACCAGAGGGCTTTTAGTGGACGTTATCACTGGAACGTTTACTAAAAAACACTGAATTTTGTTATATATGTATGTTCTAGGTTTGAACCTGAGCAAAGAACAGTACTCGTGATAATAGTGATACCTATTACCTTTTTTTTTATAATAAGGCTCTTTAGTTTGTTCAGCCTTCACACTTTCACTTTGCAACATTTTTCCACTCTACCCATTAAAAAAGTGCTCAGAGGCTTTTTTATGAGTCAAAAGGGTGACCCAGAAAAACAGTTCCCATTTTCCCCCAAAAAACATTTGGAAACATCATTAGCATATTAGACTAGTTAATATGGCTTTCTGGCCATGCTAAAATCACATTAAAAATGTTACTGGAACTTTTTTGGTTCCTCCTTTATCCCCCTCACCCCGCCCTCAAAGTGATGTGCTGATGCAAAGTATTTCAACTGAAGCTTTGCCTTCCCCTTTTCCCCCTGGCCCCCCCGACCTGGACCCATAGGCGGACCCAGAAAGCTGGCTCCCGGCCCTGGCAGCAGTGGCTGCCGCTGAGTGACAAGTGAGACGTGTCATGTCACTTTCCCCTGCTACGTGTTTGTCAGGAGGGTGTCTGTGGCACCAACAGTTGCCTGCCTTCACTCATTCTGTCCACGGGAAGGGAGTAAACTGGGTTGAAAATCGGACACGATAGAGAGAGAGAGAGAGAGAGAGAGAGAGAGAGAGAGAGAGAGAGAGAGAGAGAATTTGAGAGGCTATGGTATGTCCTCTATGCTGGGGTACGCCTCCATCTTTAACGGCTGGGCCATATGGCAGCTCACGTCAGAATCCTTCCAAATGAGAAAACGGAGGGTAAAAGTAAGCAAGAGACATAAAGCTAGAGTGATAGAGAGAGAGCTGTGTGTGTGTGTGTGTGTGTGTGTGTGTGTGTGTGAACCGACTGTTCGTTAGCGCCTTGGCACTGCCCCTGTTATGTTGCCCAGGAGAGGGCCGCGCTCAGCACTCTATAAATTCCATTCCATTTATGAACAGCTTTCACTGGTCAACTGCACTGGTAATCAACAATCGGTAAACATCTGCTGCCATCTATTAATAACCCCCACATCGCTGATTTACTGCCGGGCGAGTCGGCAGGGGGGGGGGGGGGGAATCTATCTCTGTGGTCGACGAGGACCAGCCTGGGGACGGCGGTGGACATCATTTGTACGGAGAAGAAGAAAAAAGAAAAAAGGAGACAAATTAGAGCGCCGACTGAATGCAAAAAAAAATGAAAAGCGGCCAAACGACGGGGGCCAGATGGGGCCTCGATATAACAAATGGAACAAGTTGCAGAGGTGCCAGTTGTGTCGAAACTGAGAGGAGGAGGAGGGGCTGGGAGGGAGGGTGGATTGATTTTGGTGGAGCCGTTGGGAAAGCAGATGAAAAGAGGTTGTATTAGCGCTTACAGCAGACAGGAAGTAGGCCCTGGTGACCCGCGCGTTTATGGCAGTGTTTCACACGTATGGACCCAAGCGGCCACATCCGTGTTTTAAAAGCTGACGGCCCGGTGTCAGGGTGAAATATATGCAGCAATTGGCTGTGGGCTCTCCGAGTCTGGCGTGAGGTTTAGTGTGTAGCCTATAGCCGGGAGCCGTCTTTAAAAAACAACCGGGGCCTCATTTTGTATGCCGTTTAACTTTGGCTCAATTCCATTATTTCGGTCCTAATGTCTCCACAATTGTAAGAGGTGTTTGCATGGATATATAAAGTATTTAAACGCATACATTTTACTTAATGTTATATGCATTTCACGTTTTTTGATTCACTCCACCCCGTGCGTCTGAAGGTTAAGAAAAATGAGCGTATTTTATTGTATGTTGTAAATGGCCTGGCAGCTTGCAGGGGTAACGCACAAATTTGTTTGGGTTAAAGACTACATGTTAATGAAATAGATCACAAGCTATTGCCATTAGGGTAATGGATGGCCACATTCCCCCTGTGAAATATGTTATTTATGCAGCTTTTGAATTGCTTAGATAAAGCTGGAGGAAAAAGGGAAAAGAAAACACTGAGTTCTGTGGACAGGCGGGTTCCCGCGAAGGCCCTTTGCAAACACAGCACAAACGACTATTTACTGAGCATGTAAAGATCAGGCCGTTGGAGTGGGGAGATTAGCTCTGGGTTAATGAAGTCTGGGGAAGGAAGAGCAATTGTTATTACCCCGTAATGTAGAGCCTTTTAATTTCTACCGGGGCCAGTCAGCTGTAATGTATTATTTCACATTCCGTTCTAGATTGCAGAGTGGTCAGCGCTATTTGTCTAACTCATTTAAAGCACCATTATTCAGATACACTGGGAGATGATGCATTAGTCTGAGTCTCATTCGAGTTAGCCTTTGCTGGATACTGAATAAAATATTCCTCACCAGGGACAATAACACAAGGGTAATATTCTCTTGAAAGCCTCTCTAGGTCTTTGTCTTTGCCCGTGACATACATAAACTGTTAACCCATAATCTGCCACCATTTGTTCCTTTAATATCTGCCTTTTATCCTTCTTTCTTTCTTTTTTTCCGCTCTTGAAGCGTCATTACTGAAATATCCGTTCTCATCAGTCACTCCGAATCCATTTTTTTCCCTTCTTGCTCTCGCTCGCTCTTTGGCGCTAGGAGATTTCTCTTTTTCTCTGTGTGTGGTGCGTGCACTCACCGTGGCCCCATTCTCCTTACCCCTTGCCTCTGATAAAGGAAGCAGGGAGTGACAGGGGCTATTTGTTATGGGGATGAGCCAGGGGTGACACACACTAGATTATAAAGTGCACAGACGTGCAGAGGTCAGATAAACAATTTGCCACCAAACTTGGCTGCCCAGCGATACTCCCTGAGTATGTGCTCCGAGGAAGGAGGGAGGATGGCAGCCAGGGAGGGATGTGAGGAGGGAGGGAGGGGGAAGAAGAGGGAGGGAGGTGAGAAGGGATGGAGGGGGGTGAAGATGGAGGGAGGGAGGGAGGGAGGGACGGAGGGAGAGATACAGGAGCAGGGAAGGGAGGTGAAGAGGGAGCGAGGGGGTTGAAAAGGGAAGGAGGGATACAGGAGCCGGGAGGGAGGGAGGTAAAGAGGGAGGGAGGGAGTTGAAGAAGGAGGGAGGGAGGTAAAGAGGGAGGGAGGGAAGTGAGGAGGGAGAGAGGTGAAGAGGGAGGGAGGGAGGTAAAGAGGGAGGGAGGGAAGTGAGGAGGGAGAGAGGTGAAGAGGGAGAGGGGGGGGTCGGATGCATAAGCAGAGAGACAAGGGAGGGAGGGACTGAGAGAAGTCGGTGAGGAGAGAGGGATGCAGGAGCAAGGAGGTGGGGAAGAGGGAGGGAGGGAGGGAGAATTGCAGCAGCAGAACGGGAGGTGTAGCGGGAGGTGTGTATGGAGGCGGAGGGGGGGGGGCACTGAGTGTAGAAGGGAGGAGAGGAACATAGGAGTCGAGGAGGGGTGCCAGGAGAGCACAATGAAACACTAAGTGAGCCCCCCTGGCTGGTGGCAGTCAGGGCTGCATTTTTTTCTCTCTCCTCCACCTCCTTCTCCTCCTCTTCTCTCCTCTCTCCTCCTCCTCCTTCTCCTCTTCTCTCCTCTCTCCTCCACCTCCTTCTCCTCCTCTTCTCTCCTCTCTCCTCCTCCTCCTTGGGTTAATTCGCAGGATGAAAAGCTGCACTGTGCAGTGTGTCATATATCAAAGACAGGGCATCAGTAATCTTTGCTCAAGGGCACAGATAACAGACAGATAGACATGTGAATGAGATGGGGGGGGGGAGGGGGGAAGCAACTCATCCTTTTCTGCTACCACCGTGGAGGAGATAAAACAAGATTTATGAGTCATCTCGGACCACATACTGACTGCGCGGCCCATTTTTCACATGCTCCAAAAACTGGTAGTGGAAAGCAATCTGCTTGTCACTGTGTCCATCAGGTGCTCCAGAAGGAAATTGGGTTCCTCAGGCTTTTTTTCTTTTCCTTTTTTTCTTCTTTTTTTGCTTTATATTTTCTTTATAGCAGTTTTGTTTTTTAATGCTCTCCATAAATATGTGTTGGGCTTAAGTATATTTATCACCAAAGGAGCTCTTTCCATTTGTGATGGTGCTCGCTGGGCAGTGGTGCTGAGGTTATATTTAGCTGCGGACCAACAGGGTTTCCTGGAATGACTGCGGAGAGTGATTTACTCCTTTTGATTGGCAGGATTTGGCCTTTTTGCACTATTTCTGGGGAATCACACTGTTGATTTTAACAATTCAAAACAAAATATTATTACAATTTTTGTGAGATCATATATCAGCCACAGTGGGAAAGGTATTCGAGTAAATAGGCAATGAGGATGTGAGGCAAAACAACTGTTTTAAAGCTATTGTAGCAAAATATGCAATAAAATGTTAACATGGATAATAAAACCACATAAAATATACATATTATTTTATTCTTCGTTCAATATTCTTAGCCACATGTTTGAGTTCATCCAAAACAAATCTAACATGGAACATGGACAACTGTGGACAACTAAGGATGCTACCGGATTTAACGCTAGGTATTGATAGCATAGTATTACGGACTGCTACGGATCACATTGCGCTCCAGCCAAAAACATTCAAAAGCTCCTCTGGGCTTCTGCATGGCTGGACTGTTCCAGGGGACATGAGGATGGCCAGAGGATCAGCTAAAAGCAACAGGCTTGTTGACTTTGATATCCTATCTGATACCGGCGCGTCCGCACATTTACACTGTTGCACGACCGCCCCCCTACACTAAAGTGTCCTGCACGCCTGTAAACATGGGATTGTACCCGCTGAGAACGGGGAGCTGTTGGCTGGGTATATGCTGTATAGATACAGCAATAGAGCCGACATTGCATGGTGCCACGAGACGCAGGGAGGGGGGGGGGGGGGGGGGGGTTTCAGGTGTTCGTCATTGTACGACAGGCTAATGTGGGATAAGCTATTTGTATTTAGCCTATCCCCCGCCAGTAATATATATATATATGTATATATATATATATATATATATATATATATATATATATATATATATATACGGTAAATGTTATGGACACGCAGATGACGACAAACACTACTGTGCCATTTGTTCTGCTTAAACAATATGTCAGCCCAGTGTGTTGGATCATAACAATTGTTTCAGTTCAAACCTCACTAAAGCGACCGAGGGAATTGCCCCCGCTAAACGCTGTGCTATTATCATCCATAGCAATGTTCTCTCATGTTTCCTTGTCGAATCCGAGCACGAGGAAAACGTAGAAGTTCAAACCCTGGGGTTTGCCCTATTCAGAGGCCATAACCCTTAAGATTGTATCCACAGAGTGGTTGAAAAGGTTCAGAGCCGGGAAAGTAATTGCAAAGCTGAGCTTGGTAATTTTGTGGTATTAAATTGCCTGTCAGGGCTAAATGAAGTAGGGCCCCTTGCGCTGCCAAAAGCCATACACGCCGGAGCTGAGATCGGGTGCAGCCTTATCCTGGTAAGTTAGTCTTTCCCCTCCACTGCATCATCCTGCTCCCATCAGTTTCAGCAGAGTTCGGCGTTGTTTTAGGAGATTTAGGTCTCATTACGCCAACCTAGGCTCTCTGTGATTCATGCTATTATTACAGTACCCTCACTCTCAGTACAAATGATGCATGCTACACATTTGCAGTGCCAGACAAATGTTTCTCCAAGGGAGAAAAGAGACGTTGCGGCACGTAAAGGGACCCTCATTAAGCTCTCATTATTGGATAAGTGGCTCTCATTTTCCCTGCTAGATTCCACGGCCGGCTAACTGATTTTTATACCTCTCCGGCTAAGATTCCCAGCGTTACTTGGCCACCATGTTAATTAGGTCTTTGCTGAGCGACCAGCAGTTACTCTTATTTCTAATGTCCAGACCTGTGTCATTGCCCTTCAGTTCTTGCTGAGTCTGCTGACCCCAGCGCCTAATCTTTCATCTATGTTTATATATATATATATATATATATATATATATACACACACACACTGTACATATATTACAAGCTCATACGTGGCCCTAGGTGATATGTTCAAATCATTGATTTGTTAAATGGCATATTGAAAGGCCTTGTCCGTTGACACGCTCATTGATGGGTTTCCAGTTAATTATGTTTTTAATTATCATCCCTAGGCAAATAATACGCTGTTATTGTGTGTCACCGAGAGACCATAAGTGACACGGCTTCATTGGTGTAGAAGGGCTTATTGAGTGGGTTATCTCCACAGTGGGGATTTACAGGCCAGCTACACACTGATAGCTCCTTACGCCACTCATTATACTCTGCTTGGCTGTTTGAGAGCCGACAGATGCTGCCAGATATTATTAGCCCGTCCACAATATCAGCAAGTTAAATTGGAATAAGAAAAGATAATAACGAATACCTATTCTACTACTGCGCCTTAAAGTGTCACATGATCATGTTTCTTTATTTATTTATTTTTACAACTGATTAGTAGCAATACATGGTATGAATCATTGGATGCTGTTATCAATTGGGACAGCTGGCCTCAAAATTGATACGTCCACATAACTATTATGAATGTTAATGATAATGAATGATTGATAATTAATGACGTTTGTCAAGAATGAACTGAAGTACAACTTCAGTACAAGTTGTTTATGCTAGAAATATGAGTAGTAGTCATTAAATGAGAATTAGATCCAGTGCATTTGTATGTTTGCACAGTTACACTTTTGACACATGGCTAAGGTGTGGACCTACATATAACCCTAGCCTAAACCTGTGTAGCACACACATTCCTGCAGAACGTCAAATAGCTGAGATGTCAGCTTCATCATTATTTCTGTCACGTAAAAATTGTGATGATCTGAATGGTCTGAAATGCGAGATGAGTAAGTAATTCATTTTGAACCAAGTGCGGTAGCTGTTGACATCAGCACAGCCCTTTGCGAGTGTCGGGTTTGCTTTCGTGTTTAGTTTTAGGGGAAAACGAATCACATGGGCTCGGTCTGGAAAGAGGATCTCGTCGGATGACATGTCAACACCAATGCTCTCCACGCAGTCCTCTCTAATAAAAATATTCCTGACTATTCAAACAGACACATGCAAATATCTTTCAAAAACCCTATATGCATTGCAATTGCCGTCTTGGTTTCAAACCCGAGCCTAGTTAAACCAGCGTAGCATACTGCTGCTCGTGTAGGAACTAATAAACTAAAAAACCCTCAGCAGTCAGCAGTGAGCTGCCTGACACCTGAACCAGCCAGAGGCATGCTGGAGCTGTGCCGCAGCCAAGACCTGACACCTGCTGAAGGCATCGGGATCAAAGTGGGTGGCAAATCTCATGGTGGCAGCATGAAGTGGCGGTGGTTGGTGGGAGGTGGGGGATGAGGTTTGGATTGGGATTGGTTGAGGGCTCCTTCTCGGCTTTAGGTAGCAGGGATCCCTGGTAACATGAAGCCCCGTCGACCCCTTTGGCTTCTCCCACTGTGGGCCCCTGAGCGGCCGATCCGCGGCTCCTCTAGCTCTCTCACTAACGGCTCACTCGACGGCGCTTACAGGAGCCCCATTGTGGCTGGGGAGCAGCATTGAGGACGCAGGGGTGAAAGGGGTAGAGAGGGGTGGCGCGGGGAAGTGGTGTAATCCTGCCTCTGTCCTGGATCAGTCAGTTTGGATTTCACACGTGGCCCCCCCTATGATCCAGTCCCTTGGTGCAGCCAAGGGCCCGCGAACATGACGTTTCCTAGGAAATAGGAAGCACCTCCGGGCCCCATGCGGGACCAGGCCAAGTCTGAGGGCCAAACTTCTCCTCCTGCTCATGGTGTCCCCTTAAAACGCCAGAATAAGGCAACGTGCGTATAGTTCTGTGGACTGAAATAATCAGTGCTGTGTTTAGTTCAGTGTAGTGTTGTGAGGGATTCTTTTCTATGTTTCTATGATATGTTTAATATTTCACCTAATACTCGTGAATATATTTCAGGTATATTGTTATTTACACTTCTGAATGTCTCCCCACATGGCAGATTAGGCTTGAAGGGACACATGTTACTTCCCCCCCCCCCCCCCCCCGTGGATGATGCGGAGGTCACCCTGTCATACCAACAGAGCGTACTCGTGTTGACAGCACCTCGCCTCACCCGGCAGAATCACATGCTTGTCTGATATCCAGCCGCGCGTCTATACTCTCTCCCCTCTCTGCCGTCATACATGTCACCATTAGGCGGAGCCTGCCCTGTGGGCTTTAGTCATCACAACAGATCGAACGCCGCGTGTGTGTGACACCTTCTTGTCTCCCCATCACCTGACGCTCCCTTGAGTTCCGTCACTGCCATTATTGTTTTTTAAACGATCTCTACGATGGTTAGTCTTTAAGCGTCTGCTTCACCCGTCACTCGATTGCGTGTCGTGACTGAGCTGAGGTATGCAGGGTGAGGTCTTTCGCTCAAGGATGCATACATTTGGGGATCGAACCCAGTACCCTTTGGCTGTGAGTCACTCTCTGTTCTCTATAAATCTCTGAAGACAATTGAGCAGACTTACTGTACTCACTAAACTGGGTATGTTTTCCTATGTGTGGTTGCTCAAAAAAGCCAATAAGTCGCATCCAATTTGAGGCATGTTTGTTGAATGGTGTCAGACAAAACTGGATGCCACACGGATGACATTGAAACAAATTTTATCCAACGATAAGAGTTCATGCCTCACTGTAGTAAGCAAGTGAGTACACACCCACAAACTCACACACACACACACACACACACACACACACACACACTGGCTGCCGTGGTTTCCATCGCTGTTAACATGGAACAGCTCATCGTAACGGTATCTTGGCGCTTAAGTCGGCGGCAGAAACAAATGTCATTACCCCTGCTAGCGCACAGTAGCGGAATGCGTTGTAGACATAGTTTATTTTAGAAAACACATAGGGGAAGAGCAGCTTCGCGGGTTGTCGGTTCACTCTCTTGTCTATGCCACGGAGAGGAGATAATCGCTGTGTGGCACGGCGCCTAGCATGGGCCGGCTAGTTAGCGCCGATACCGCCGCGAGACGCCTGGGCCTCTGTGTTTGGGGGGCCGGGATCACAGCGCTAACATGCAAGCGGGAAAAGTGGGCGTATGGGTTTTTATTTTCCTTCTCTTCTTACTTATTTTCTTATTGACCTTCCGTTTGGGTGAGCAAGTCATGTGAGGCCATATGATGCTTCGGTGAGATATGGGCATTGTGTAACACCGATTGAAGAAGCGAGTTCATAGATTTGACCGAATGGCATCCCACTGGAAACATTTCGTAGTAATGCGGTTTAATGAATTCAGAAGAACACTAAGTACCCCAAGTGCTTCGAGATCATAGACAGCCTTTCATTGTATTTTAATTTATTTTTAGTGAATCTCCATTGGCTCTAACCCCGCATGTTCTTATTTCTAGGAGTCAATTTCTATAAACAAGTGCAACACAGGCTCTCGTTTATTCCAAAGTATCTGTATTTAGTTAGTTATATTTTAAGTTTTTAACAGCCTTCTCCTTACAAAGAATAATATTTAGAAAAAATTATGTACATTATTGTGGTTATGGTTTACAAACTGGCCTGCTGTATGCTTCTGCCTTTCGAAAGGGTGTTTACCATGAGCTCTCAAGAGGACGGAGAAAGTTTAGAAGAAAAAAATACATATTCCGAAAACCCCAGGGAGTCCCTTAGTAGAGAGGGAAGCTTGGGGCTGCTGAACAGACCTCACTTTGATCACACACACACACACACACACACACACACACACACACACAAATGGCATCGGGGTATTGTAAAACCCCCTTTATTCCCCACTCTCTTTGCCCCGTCTGTGTGGAAGAGCGATGGATAGATGTTCCGTGATGCCTGGGATCCCTCTCAACAAACAGCGTTGAGGTTGAAAAGACTATCGCTCCTCCTTTGTTTCTGTAGCCCTCTAGTTTGCTGCGAGTTTGCATGACCCCTAAACTCCCCTTTCTCCACAAGCTGTTGGGCTTCATTCAACAGCTTCTGTTCGGGTACATAAGGATGCATTGTTGCCTTGATGGCAACAGTCTCGTGCTCAGCCTGAGTTCTGCCCTCCATTTTGGTTTTTCCCTCACAAGGCTGTCGTTTTCTAGTCTGTATGCTCTTATACAGAGAGCTTTCATTATCATGATCTGCTTTGCTGATTCAAAAAAATACATTGACAATGTACTTGAGTCTGTCCACGCAATAACAACATTGTGATGTAGAGCTAACCCGGTCAGCTTTTTCTTTCATGTTGTTTGTATTGTATTACATTTGTATGTTTGATTCTGTTTTGTTGTTTGCGAAACTGCTTTTACAAATGTTATTTATTTAAAATCTTCCACTGGATCTTCCTCTTGATTTTAATTTGATTCTGAAACACAACCCTGCCCCCCTTGAAATCCTAAAATAGGCTTTTATTTTCGGGCCTGTAGTGTGTGTAATTGCATCCTTTCAATTGTCTTCGCTTCCTGTCCAAACTGTCAATAGTTTGCCACGGGGAGGTGTGGCAGTGGGGGGTGGACCAGGGATGTCACATTGTTTACTCGTACACATCAACTCATTTTTCACTCTCAGTTAAAACTAAATTAGTTTATCGGCGTCTTACAATATTCCACTTCAGTAGCTTGGCAGCGTTGGCGTTCGGTCCGTCATCGCGAAGCCCCTGTTCGCGGGGAGAGACGAGACAATGGATTTATTAGGGAGACAGATGAACTTCTCTTCTTGGAGCCCATCATTCTGTCAAGTGTCGGCGATGCAGACAGCTGATGTGTGGCATGACAGCCGTCACATTCATCACGCTCTCGTCAGCGACAAACAGCAACACCAAAAGGCAGTTCTCGTCTGAGATCTACGGGCGCAGACACGGTTTATTTCTTTTCTTTTCTTTTTTTAAACGGTGAAGTGGAGCTATCAGGGCTGATCCAGCACCCCCCGTGCTGGATCATAAAACACATGGCATTTTGACTTGCGCCCTTTTGCGATTTATCTTGCCTCCAATAATATTTCGGTCCGAGACCACAAACAGAATACATACTTGTGGGAGAAGAGGAGGGGGGAAAAGCAATTGCTTTGAGTTGAGACACAAATCCCTAATGCCCTATCAATGTCTTTCCTGTTGGAAACAGAATAACTCATTTTACTTAGCAAAAGGAGTATATATCTTAAGATAAATGCTCCCTAGGAATTGGAAACCCGTGACAAGCTTAACCACTTGTAATCCGGGGCCTCCCCCATAGATTTGTTTTCTAAGAAAAAGGGTAATGAATGGAAAGTGGATTCCATCATCTCAGGATTGGGGACTGGTTAGTTTGACTGGTGCTTTTTCATCCCAAATTGCACAATCAAGGAATATTTATTTCCAGAGTATCGTCCCTTAAGTCTTTGCTGAGCAATTATACTGAGGGATTTCCAAGGCACTGTGCAGTGTTCAGTGTGTTACTCAGTTTGACTTTGGGAAGTTGTATCAGAGTGTCCGGACATGAGAATAGCAACACACTTTAAATTAGTAAGCACACACACACACACACCGTACGCACACACACACTCACACACAAACACACGAGCACACATAAATGAAAAGGCCCATATTGCAAGTGTGAAGGAGAAGAGACTACATTATACTAGCCATTAATATTGAATGATAGTATCAGGACACAGTAACAATAGACAAGAGTCTATTTTCAAACAGGAACCTCCCGATTTTTTACGTTAATTCTGCATGTTTTGCTTCTGCAGTTTCCATCCAGAAGATAACTGTGTTGTCTTATCACTCTGCGCTGCCCCTTCCCCCTTCGTCTCCGTCTTGTCTTCTTGACTTGTCCGTGTCTCTTACCCCACCCCGTGTCCCCCCGCCACTGATCGGACCTGACATGGAATTGATTTCAAAATGGCTGCTCACTGTGCAGGGTATACTCCCGCGTGCCCAGATTGGATCACAGACAACACCGACTTTTCTAATGGGCTGACAAATTAACGTGCGGACGCAGGCTGCTTCTCCAATGAATCCCCCCCAACACGGCATCAGTGCAAACACTTGGTCTGTGGAGAAAGAGTGCACTTTTAGCACAGGGCGCGCCACCAGTCTGTTAAACAACCCTCATTTATTCCAATATACAGAAGTTAATGGGAAAAAATATACTATCATAAAATACCACGATCATAATCGATAATCTAGCCAAACAGAACCGGTTTTGAAGGATAAACGGATTGCTGTTCCATTTGCGAGGTGGGGACAGGCCCTAATAGCGTCCGGTGATTTATTCTATCCCTACCTTGAATAGAATATGAACACGGTGTGTATGTTGTTCAGTTACAGCACAAGCCTTTTATCTTAGTCTAATTCAATTTAAGGATTTTCTGAAGTGTGGTATCAATCTATATTTTGTTTTTGTGGGAAGCCATTGATCAAAGACAATGGCTTTCTTTAGCTGACTGTATCGGACAGAGTTGCTGGTCCTTGTAACAACCAGGCACCTAATCAATAAATTATTGAAATAAGATGTAATTCCCATGTGGACGATTGCAAATTCAGATTTCATAGGATCTTATTTTGGAGACTTTTCAAAAATGTTCAATTCAGAAATGATTCGCGAAAAACAACCGTCTCAGAGATTCTCTCACTCCTTTTTGCCTCAAGCCCATTAAAATTCTTCTGAAGTTTTTTACATATCACGGCATCAAATGCACATAAATTATGAATGTTTCATATAGCAGTCTAGTACTTGTAGCCCGCGGGTTCCCTTGAAAGTGATTTGGTGTCTGTGAACTTTGTTGTTACTGAGGCCGGAGAAAATTGGAGTAATATGCTGGCTACGTGATTGATCATTCACAGTTCATAATGCAGAACATGGCCCTAATAAACATTTCCACCTTCATCTATTACTTTGACATGGGGCTGTTTGTTTTAGCATTAATGAATTGACTCTCGCGCAAGCAGCTGGTTTAATATGCATGCAAAGGACTGACTTTGTCACGAGCTTGGCTTCATAGCACGGATCAGATACCCAGCAAAGAAGTCACGTGTTTCCTTTAGACATCACAGGCCCACTGGGGTTCATTCGACATGAAGTGGAGCATGGAGGAGGCCGTTAACTGCAAATGTAGTGAGATTCTTTTTTTCATACAGCAGTTTTCACTTTCACTTTCAGTGCTTTCAAATATGGCAAGATGTCTAATTTGCCCAATTTTTGGAATCTCACTAACCAGTCATGGCTGTCTGTATTCTGTTCCTATCAAAGCGTGAAAATAAGCATAGACGAGAATATGGGAGACGTAGCGGAAGTTGTTGTCATGAGATAAAGGCCTTGAAAAAATTTTAAAACATATACACTTTCACAACAGAGAGGATCTCTTTTGCAAGCATCCACTCATTTCAATGCGATAATCATAATGATATACCAATGTAATGGTTAGTTTGGCTGCCTATTGAGATGCATTCTAAAAAATTTGTAGTTAAATGTATTTAAGGACAGCGACATTGACTTTGGCAACTGTGTAGGAGTTGCATCTGAACAGAAGGTTGGGGCACTGTGTGTTAGAAACCAACAATAAATAGCGTGTCTGCATTTACACTTGTCAAGCATTGAAGCCTGGGGTTGGGTGTCAAGCTGTGTCGGTTGTCCTTCCTTGATTTGATCTATATTCGCCATACCGGCTGAGATTCTCCAGCTGTTGTGTCTGCTGTGTGACAGATAGTTTTACACCGGCTCACATTGAACATGTTTATCTGGCTGCTACGATGCACCTCTACTGTTGGATATTGGCGGCGGTACCTTCTTGTTTATTCAGTTCTTACTGCCACCCAGGAAACAGGCCATGGGTTTGGGTCGGAAGATACTATTCACACCTGCAGTAGGCTTAGAAACTTCTGTCATTTAGTTTTTTCGTCTTAACATATAAGCTAGAATTTGAACCCAAGGTATTTTTCATTCATATGGTTGCCTTAAAACTAAGTCAAGTCAGAGGGCTTTTAATAGACAGTAAATATACATTTTAAAGATATTTAAGTAAGTATTTGTAAGTACAAGAAGGTACAATTATAAGTATTACAGTGCAGACAATTAATATTCATGTGACTTATATAATATACAGCAATGATGAATGAAACACGTACTCAATCCGAATAAGAATTTCCAATGGATGAAGGTAGTTACTAACTATATATACTTTACTACCTTAACTAATTATGAACCCTCCACCCTCTTGGAACATCATGGTTAATGGAGCCATGGAAAAGGTCAAAAAAAATACATTACCCAAGAAACTATTTGCCGCGCTCATATCTCCCCGCAGATGCAGTTGACTTTGATTCCCATGCTTTGAGGGAAACAGGCAGAGAGTTGTAGGGCCTGACGCACTCGTGTTCCCTGGTGAACTCCTAAACAGCTGCACATCAAAAGCAGCTTGATTTATTAGTAGTGCTGCTGCACCCCAGGACTCGCAACTATTGACTTGTTTATTCCAAGTTAACATTTTTCATAATAACTACGCGATTCTCAGTTTTTCCCTTTCATGTTTTTGCTCCGCGGGGAAAAATGCAGGCCTTGACAGATGGGGGTTCAAAGGTCACCCGCAGTAAAAAGCAGAAAAGAGCCCCATCCACTGCTAATGTCTATCATCAAGGATTTGGGTTTTAGTCTGTGGTGACATGGGGTCCGTCGTGCAACCGCTCTTTAAGGCATTATATAATTTGTCGGATTTGTCTTGGGGCGCGATGCTGTGTTTTTTGGGGTGGGAAACCGAATGGGCGTCAGCGCCTGCATTCCCCCCCTCCCTTGCAGCTGCCCGTTTTTTATCCCTCAAATCCCATTGGCCACCAACCCCCCCTCTCCCCCCCTCTCTCTTTCTCTTTCTCTATCTCTCTGTTCTCTCTCTCTCTCTCTTTCTTCCTCTCTCTCTCTCTCTTTCTCTCTCTATCTCTGTTCTCTCTCTTTCTTCCCCTCTCTCTCTCCATAACGTCCAAATGAAAAACATGTGGCAGGGAGTTTGTCATTTGTTAGCGTGCGGCGGCAGAAGAAGAAGGAGCCAAACAGGCGGGCGGATGGCTCATCAGGAACGCTCATTCAGGATGATGAATGTGGCCAAATACACATTTGTCCGTAAAAACTCGCAGAGTGGATCAGCATCATTAGGCATGAGGAATAGGTGGGGCCCGCCGCGGAGTGAATGCAGCAAACAGATGTTGCCGATTTTTACCAGCATATTTCATCCCGAGTACCGTCATTAATAAAGTTGAAGGTGATCCCCGTGTTTTTTTTTTTCATCTAATAAGACCAAATAAAGTATGGTGGCAAAGGGAGGAAATGCTGAGTAAACGCAATGTATCCACGGTGTCTTAAAAGTACCGAAAAGGTGTGCTGTGCTTCAGGTTAGCCTTGGCCGCGTGACTAGTGAAGCTAACTATGTTAGGCATTGCTGAGGAGGTAAATTCACTAATTCATGATCAATTGATTGACCTATTATTAATCTGGGACATTAATCTTTGCACAGAAATTAAATTTTCTGACTAAAGAGAGGATCAGAGGACAATATAATACACTTAAAATTGTTTCAGACAGTGCTATACATTTTTTGTTAATTTGGATAAATTGTTCTGTTTTTATCCAAAATGTTATATAAAGCAACTTTATATAACAAACAGCATCGTATTGAGTACTTTGCTTTCTTTGTACATTTCATAAATGAGCAGGTAGAGAAATCTTGCTCTTCGATTCTTACAGGTAGATTACAGGCACAGGCAGGCTTTGGAAATTGGGGTTCGAACCCAGAACCTTTGGATCGGGAGTCCACCACCCTACTATCCTGGCCCTGGTGTTCATTGCCTCGTGCCTTTTGCTACAGCTGGTGTGGCTGAGCCAGGTGAACTAGCCCCATGTTCCAGCAACCTGGCCCTGTTGTAGAGGCCTCCATCTTTGTCATCGCTGTCTCGTCTTATAAACAGGCCCAGACAGAAAGGCTTTACCATGAATAATGCCCGGGGCCCGCCAAATCCCACCACCTATAAATCTTAATAGAGCTTCCCAGAATCCACCGGTCGCCCACATCTCCCTTGCACCCATCCCCACCACCATTTTTGCCTCCCTTAGAGATGGCTCCTCGAATTCTCTCTCCGCAAAGTCGCACCACTGTGTCTTGAATTTGCCCACACCATGATTTCCCCCCCTGCAAACTGAATTACATGTAAAAAAAAAAGCTAACATGCAAATCAATAAAATACATGTCAGGAATGCTTAGCCTCCTGTGGTTTTGGCAAATGCAATTTATCACTGGTCGAATCAGGTGAGGGGAAGGTACTAACAAATGGAGTCTGCTGATTTGCATTGGACCTCTTTTGAAAGGCCCTAGGAGTGCATTTTTCATTTCCCATACAGTAAATTGTTCTCGGTTGGACTTTGATCTAAAGGGACTTGCGGAGTCTATGCTCAAGACATTCACCATAGTAATCATTCTGCTTTTTATGAAGTCGTGGGTAATTTATTTCTGTATACCTGCTGCGATTTGAAATAGATGTAATGTATTGAGGGGCAGATACATTATTTATTGAGAGATCAGTTTGGTGAGGATCTCAGAACCTCAATACTGCATTCAAGCTATGATAAAAAAAAATTCTAAACTCTAAATTGTTGCTATCGCTCTTTCCTTATTGTGTGTGTTCAAAGCTTGCAGCATGTAGCGTATGCACATAAGGCCAATACTAATCAATGTAGCGTCAGTTGGAATCGATACAAATCAGGAACGGCGTCATTGATATTTCTTCCAGCTTGATATATGGACTCCCTTTGAAGAAGGAAAAAAAACTAATAAATCAAGTAATCTTGTCCATAATTCCCGTCTCAAGTGTTAAGAGCTGGGCCACAGTCAATACAGTAATGCATCATTTTAAACAGCCATTGGCTCGGAGCTGGAGAACATAAGCCTAAATATTGACACTTTGATAGATGTACGGCTTTGATATGTCGATCCATTGCCTCTGGGCTGCATCCGATCAACATGATGCCCAATCATTCCCCCAAATTAGGGCTGCTTCGGACTCATTATCGACAGAGAGCGAGGCACTTTGAAGTAGTGCCTATGGGGCTTGCAGCCAATGGAGGTTGGAGCATTTGGGGTCCAAAATGTCTGGGGCCGTTTCACACACACTTTTTTGGCTCTTACTCTTGTTATGTCTTGTCAAGCTTAACGCAGCACCTGTAAGCTTGCATGTCTCTTTAATAGGGATAATGGCCACCCCAAGTGTTGAGACAGCTTTTCATTTACGTGGTCATCCTCACGCATACTTTGTTTTCTCTCTTATTAAATGCCGATTTGGATGCCTTTGATAAACCGAGTGGTTTATTGATCACATAAATCCATTTGATAACCATGTCGTCACTTTGTTTGGATTATTTTGCCTTCAACATTAAGTTACATTATTATTTAATAAAGGGCCTCATTGTGTTTATAATATCTGTTTTAAAATCCACATCCTAAAAGTATCGGATTGGACTTTATATCCAGCACAACACAAGTCTTTTCTTTTCTCTGTCAAATGCTCACCAATCGTTCGTCCCCGCTTTCAAAGACAAATTAGCCACTTCTAAATAATGCAGTGAACCCTAATTCCCTTTGATTAGAGGCAAGTTAGATGATAGCGACCCACTGAAATTGGTCATCAGCATAAATAATGACTGGACCCGACTAATAAAATGCAAAGTCTCCAGCCATCATAAATCAAATGAAATCCACTCGGTGTGGAAGTCATTGGAATTAGAAGTCCATGCTCCTATTAATTACGTTGCCGTGCCGGGGTGACAGTGTTATTAATCAACAGTGAAAGGTGCTGCAGCCCGCTGGCCTGCCCAACAAGGCCTTGCGGCTCCAAATGGCTCGCTATTTTCCTTTAATTGTTTCTTAAACAAGCCACCTCTAGAGGCCCCGGCTGACAGACAGGAACTTACAAACACCTTGGAAAGATGTGAGATGACACGCATACAAGCAGCAGCAATGTCCACTGGGTTGGTTTAGGGCTGTGTTTGGATCTCGTTTACATTGATAAAAGGGTCAATGTTTGGGTTGTCTATCTTAGACATTCACAGCTCATTATCATAATTTGTTGGACTGGAATTTCGTTACAATATGAGTAGCAGTAGACTGCATGTGAATGAGTGTCCTTTTATGTATGTGCGTATGTGTCTATGCCCGTGTTCCACAATAAATGTTCTGCCAGCTTGAAATGAATCACACACTCCTCATTATGTTATCCTTAACTAACTTCCTTCGTTTTTCATTCCTTTCAACTGCTATCGGAAACACTGTTGGGCTACATTTACCTCCGAGCTGATTGGAGGTCAGACAACAGTTGAGATCTGTGTCGCGTTGTCAAAGTGGCGACACACCGTTGTCACGGCGACGGGGCCACCAGATTGTACAGCGAGTTCACCCGACAGTGCGGGATACCAGGCCTAGCAGATTGCAAGTCGTGCAGTGAGAGGCCAGTGCTTGAGCTTGCCGTGCACTCCTGAAGTTTGGAAAAGCTGTAAAAGTTGACGGGGGTAGAGATAACAAGTATAATTTAGTTTGAAGTAGCCCTCTTGGCATGTAGTGGCTGGATGAATCCATGAATACATCCTCTGCTTTTGGGCTGTTTTGAAATAGAGTTGCAATCTCAATCAGGAAATTTCAACCATGAATTCTGCCCCTCTTCCAGTGGGAGTTGGTTCCTCTCACTGCCTGCTTACTTTCTCGATGGCTTTTTGGCTCACAACATACCCTTCGGTTTACGCAATATTAGCCATCTGTTTTTAGGATGAGTCTACAAGCCATCCCCCTCTACCTCTCTGTCACTCTCTCTGTTTCTACCTTGCTTGCTTCTCTGTATTTTCTGTGCCCTTGTGTATGGGTTTGTGTGTGCACATGTTTGTTGTTCGTGTATATATGGTGGGGTTATAAGCGCTTGTGTGTCTGTGTTCTTGCATGTTCTAGTGTGTGTGTGATTCTGTGTGTGTGTCTGTGTGTGTGTGTTTGAATGTGCTTGTGCATGTGCAAGTGTGTGCGCATGTCTGTGTGGGCATGTCTGTGTGCGTGTTTATGTGTGTGTGTGTGTGTGTGTGTGTGTGTGCGTGTGTGTGTGTGTGCGTGCGCGTGTGTGTTTGTGTGTGTATATGTGTTTGTGTGTACTTGTGTGCATGTGCAAGTTTGTTTATGGGTTTGACTGTGTGTGTGTGTGTGTGTTTGTGCATGAGTGGGTGTGTGTCGCAAGTGTAGCCGTTCCCGTGTGTCGGAAAGTCCCCAAGAAACCATTTAGGCGGTAGAAATGGAGCAGGCTGCGGCCTCAGGTGTCCGTGTCACGGTGATGAATCACATGGAACACATATTAAACCTTCCTCCCCCTGTGTGAGACCTGGGCCGGGCTGCACACACTCCCTCGTTTCCCTCCCTCTCCCACTCTCACCTCTTATCGCTCTCTCTCTTTCTCTCTCTCTTGCTTTCTCTATCTCTCCTTCATATATTTCCCTCTATACCATACCTCTCTCTCCCTCCCTCCCTCCCTCTCTCTCTTTCTCACTCTCTCCCTCTTCACTCTTTCATCTCCCCCTCTATCATTTCTCTCTCACGCTCACCCTGTATCTCTATCGCTCTCCTCCATCTTTCTTTCTCCCTCTATTCCACCCCTCTCTGATTCTCCCTCTCTCCTTCATCCCTCTCTGTCTCTCTCTCTCCTTCATTTATCTTTTCCTCTCTATCTTCTGTCTTTCCCTCCCTCCTCGTCTCCCCTTATTCTCTGTTTCTCCCTTCCTCTGTCTCCCCCTCTTCCATTTGTCGCTATATCCCTCTTTTTCTCCCGCCCCCCTCCCTCTACCTATCTCTTTGCCTCACCCTCCCTCTCTCTCCCTCTTTCTTTCATCCTCTATCTCACTCCCTCATTCTCTCCCCCCTCTTTTTTCACCTCTGTCCTTCCCCCCCAACAGAAGAGAGGAGATTTGTAAATATGATTGTGTTCCATACATAAAGGCCGGGGTCTGTTGCCGCTATATTGATTTATAGGCTTCCCTGACATTTTAGTTGTGGTCGTTATGTTATATTTATGAGCGAATCGCTGGAGCCGCTCATTATGCTCTCCTAATTTATTTTACATACTTTTATGGCCGCTTGTGCTCAGCGGCCCCTCACGGCAGCTGTTATTGGAAAGGAGAAAGAGGCAAGTACAAATCGATCAAGATTTACATGTTTATATGCGTGAGCTAGCTTTTGATCTATTTGGATGTTTTCCCGTGATCCCACCGACCGGCGTTTCTGTCAACGCTTGGAAGTTTCCAGAAACCTGATTCATATGGTGACTACCACATGTGGAATATTTATTAAATTACAACCCTTATCCAAAAATGTCAAACATTTATTATTATGTTATGGGCACATACAATCAGTAAAGACAGTGACTGAAAACAGAAACCCTACAATAACTCTTTCTCACAACTTGCACATGAAACTAGCTAGCTGGCTAGCTCAAGTCAAACTTCCATCCGGGCTGACAATGTTTTCTTTATTTATTCCCCGTCCACACAGAAAGACACAACGATTCCAGTTCCAGTTGCGTTGTAGCCTATGGAGATTTGTCACGCATAGGACATTATTAAGTAGTAAAAACAATGAAATTGAATTACTCAAACTTTCGATGCATTAAACAGTCTCCAGAGATCGTTCGTCACCGTTAAGGATGTATAATTAACGGCAGAGATGGAGCCATTACGAGCTGCTTCTTATTAAATTACCCAAGAGGAAAAAAACAAAAAAAACCAGAAATGAACCCCAAGCACTTGATATATGCTTATGTGGCTCCGAGCATCACCTACCATGAAATTTAGTGTTTCCGGGATATTTAACATTAAGGCGTAGTTAAAATTAATTCTATGTGCACTTTCTCGAAGCCAAAGCTGACAACTAATGTCAATAAATCGCCGCTCAGCCCATGGTGATGGTGGTGGTGATGGTGGTGGTTGGGTGGTGGTGGGGGTGGTGGGGGTGGTGGTGATGGGGGTGGTGGTGTTGGCGGCGCTCGGGGGGGGGGGGGGGGGGGGTGTGCAGGGCTGTAAATCTGTCGTCGGGTCCCCACCCCTCGTGCGCTAGTCATGGGGTCGGACGGGAGGAGGCGGTGGGTGGTGCGGAGGAAGGGCGTGGTGGAAAGAGGAAGATGGATTTGTCGACGGGGGTGTGGGTGGGGGTTGGGGGTCTGAGAAAAGGGGGCGATTTGAAACCCTGGACACTGATTGGTGGAGATGAGCGTCAGAGCTGCCGGTGTCCTTGCGGTGACATTCAGGCGCGGTGATATTTGTTTGGCTTTAAATAATACGGTGGACAGCGGCCCGAGAATGATGGCCACCGGGTCGGCTGACATTGCTGCTCGGTGCCAAGGTGAGAGACTTCAGCCACCACTTCAGCCATCCCTCCCTCCCTGGGTCTCTGTATCTCTGTCTCTTCTCTACCTCTATCCCTCTCTTCTCTACCTCTCTTTCTCTTCAGTCTCTCTCTCTCTCTCTCTCTCTTTCATACAATGTCTCTCTCCCTCAATCTCTCACTTTCTCTATCTCAATCACACTGCCTCTCTCCCCCAGCCAATTCTCTACTATCTCTCCCTCGCTCTCTCCTTCAAAATAATTATCTTTATCACACGCTCTCATTTTACTTTCTCCCTCTCTCCCATTATTAATCACCTTTTCTCTATTGGTCTCTATGCCCTTCTCAATCCCTCTCTCTCCCTCTCTCTCTCTCTCTCTCTCTGTCATTACCTCCATCTCTCCGTCTCCCTCTCTCGCCCCTGCTCCGTCCTGTCAATAGACATTCACTTGTCTGATGGGCCCTTCTCGCGGGGCTCACAACTGACGTGCCGGCGTCTTTATTTCCACCAGCAATCCTTTTAGAGGCCGGCCTCAGTGATCACTCATCCCACTGACAGGCAGCATCTCTGGGCCTCGACACCTCGCCGCACGCCCCCCTATCACCACACGGCGGAAGAGACAGAGAGACAGAGAGAGACAAAGCTTGGCTTTTTAGAGTCCAGGCTGGGAATCCATACAACTTTGGATTGATCGCCACAGCGATGCATCCGTAGCCATAACAACATAGCTGATAAATAAATATTAGCATTCTGGTTGACCCATATAATACCGGAACTGTAAACCTTGAAAGCTTATTACCAAACTCCAGGACACTGCCAGGACACTATGGAAGCTGTAGTTGTTTTTATTAAAGTAACTTTACTTAAGTGCATACCTGATTCTCTCTTTTTATCAATTGTACACATATGTGCATGCACAAATACACACACACACACACTGTTAACCGCTGAGGTTTAGGCCTGCCTCATGAGTCATGTGTCGTGTGTTTTTATGAAGGGGTATTGGGTGGAGCAGGGTGCTGGTCAGGGTGGAGGGGAGGCGGGTGAGGGTGAGGGTGGAGGCGGGTGAGGCTGAATACTTTTCCGGCAGCTCAGAGCGTATGATGGGCTGCTGATTTCACCGGACCGCAGTAATTATTGGTAAGCTCTGGCCCTGGGTTATGGCCTATGTAATTACCACCTCACTGTAAATGATTTATTTACAGCATTGTTGATGCCTCCTCCTTCCAGATGAGTTTGTTAGTCCCACTGAAAAACCAACTGCTTTTACAATCAGCGGCCGCTCTTTAATTAGAACATCCCGTGACACTCAAATTTATAGCGG
Source organism: Pollachius pollachius (assembly GCF_949987615.1). Taxonomy (NCBI): domain Eukaryota; kingdom Metazoa; phylum Chordata; class Actinopteri; order Gadiformes; family Gadidae; genus Pollachius; species Pollachius pollachius. The sequence goes on from NW_027641290.1 coordinate 31,344, forward strand.
GCCAGACTGTCCTGTCTGAACTCCCATGTTTAGATGTGAGGTATTGAGCTATGCGGTGCTGGAGACAGACCGGCCGCACCGCAACGTTCACCAATTAAATGTTCCTTCCTATAATCATTGTGCTTTACTGCTAAGCCTCTGAATCATTTAAAAAAAAAAATGTTTTAACTATTTTGTCTTGTGTTTACTATTTTGTCATTTTTTACTGGAGCTGACATCATACAATATGTTGCTAACAGTCATATTTATTATCAGGCCGAGTGTATAAATACAGCTGTTTTCTAATTTTATAGATTAAATTGTGAAATGGCTATTTTGAACTGTTTGCCTCCACTGGGCATGACCTGTCAGCAAGGAAATTGCATGTAAATAGCAAGCAAATGATATGCATCTGGTGTATATCATCAACATCCTCATTTGATCAGGTAAGTACTACGGATTTTAAATTTGGTTTCAGTAAACACTGGCCATGTTTTTTTGTCTATGTCTTTGTCTGTTCTGTGTCATAGATTTCCATGCATGCTCCGATCAGGCCGTGGAACTGATCATTATTTGGTTGACTGAGCTCCGCTTAGAATGGAAGAGTTGTTTCCATAACAATCTGTCCTTGTGCATCTCTCTCCGCTACTCTGTCTCTGTCTCTCTGTCTCGCTCTCGCTCTGTCTTTGTGTGTCTCTCTCTTTCTCTCTCTCTCTCTCTCGCTCTCTCGCTCTCTCGCTAGATGTTGAAGTAATACAGTTCATTTGTAATGCAGCCCGAGGAGAAATGAATGAAATGATTACACTGTGTGAAAGAAAACAAATTGAATTCCAATGTGTATGTGTGGCTTGACGCTAGCTAGTTAGTTAAAAGGAAAATGAAAACTCAATTATATGGTACTTAGAAGGAAAGTGTGCCATATTATCAACATCAATTAATTCCACTCAATCTATGTAATGGGAAGTCTATGTAATGGCAGTGTATTTATTTTTATTTTGAATTTGGGTTTTTCTTTCCTCTTACTTCCTGTTGTTATCGACTGGTTGTATGACTTCTCTGACAAGCAGGGCCCACACAAACTTCACTTTCCAAAACCCCTTATCTCTGCCAAGAAATATTCCCATATCTCTCTAGCACTGGAAGCTGACACTTTTTATTTATCTATTTATTTATCATACTATAACTCTCTCTTAGACAAACCTCCTTCTTGTTTGTGCGTATTCTATTATCATATATCCCAGTTTTGTTCTCTCTAAGCTGCTGTAGTCTAAGTGCATTTAAAGCTCTAATTTCCCCAAAGCTTTCATTGCTTCCAGGTGTTTGTGTTTGTTTGTGTGTATATGTGGTGGTGTGTACGTGCATTCAAGCCTGTCTGTGAGGTATGTGTTTGAATGTCCGTGCATGTGTGTACCTCAAGGTAATTCTGGGACCTGTGTACCAGTCAAGAATATTAACAACTGTCTCCTTCTGGAAACGAGCACTGCCGGCCATGTTGCCAGGCCTTGTCGTGCTCTCTTCTCTTTGTGATTCGCTATCAGACATGAGCCAATCACGAGGCAGCACTATTTTAACCTGCCAAATTCTTAAAGAAAACAAAGGGCTCTTCAGCCCAACAACTCAACCTCCTCTGCTGCTCCCTGATTGTCCCAAATCAGGGGGCACAAGCGCTTAGTGCCTATAATTACAAGTAATTGACAAATAGTTGGGTTCAGACCCGGCCCGAAATGGTTTCATTAGGTTTAATTAACACCTACTTGATTATAGTTAATTACTAGTGTTTGTTAACGGAAGAGCAAAGTTGTCAGTCTGCAGACAAGTGGGGAGCCATCTGGATGGTGGGTAACCATATGCCGGTACGATGCGATGCGTTGCGTGGCTGCGTGTCCCCCATTGCCAGGGGCCCCCTCCTCCGATGGCAGGTTATTTGAATGCAAGCAGGAGCTTCGGCACCTGGATGAGGTGTAAATAACAACACACAACACAAACAAACACGCCTGAGTAAACACACAAACAAACATGTGTACGCAGGTAGGCTTCGACTTAGGGCAAAGAGGCTGTTTTGTGTCGTAGTGTGAGTATTAATGTGAAGCTCCCGGTTTGATTGTGAATGCCGTCATTTTGATAAATCCTTCAAACCGAAACAACCCTTTATATGTGTTGACTTCACTAGACATAATTTAGTTTAATTTAGTTTAACTTTGGGAAATGTAACCTACACCTATTCGCGCAATTACAGTGTCACTCATTAATCCAAAGAACGGGTTGAATTTAGACGCTATTAAGAGCAAATAAACCTTCCAAGGGCCATGGAAATTATTTTTAACAGACGGCTCCCTGCTGTAAACAAAAGAAATTACCCTTAGCTAAAAACGCCTGTCTATCCCTGTTAATTAGCAGTACGCACAATGTGAAATTAGCTATGACGCACAGGCACAAGAGAGAGACAAATAGTGCCTTTCTGTGAGGAATATAGTCAAGAATTGCCATGCGTGGCATTTGTCATGTTTAATTGTGGGATCAATTAAAATTTAGAGGATAATGATGATTTATAACTGTTTGTGTGTAATTTGATATTCATTAAGTGAGCCAGACACATGCTGGCACCAGCGTGTTAATTGTGTTTCCTTTTTGTTGAAGGGTGGTTTTTGAATGCAATTGACTTAAAGTACAAAGTGTTTACTTGGCTACAGCTTTTCTGCTGTATGGCATTAAAGCTCTGTTGTGCTGTTTAAACATTACGTTGTTTTTCAGACTTTATGCCATATAGTTATACATAAAACAATGTCTAACAACAATTGGCTCAAATATTTCACTTTTGGAGAGATAACAAGTTAGGGTCATTTCTGGGAAATGTTATAGTATATCTATATACAGAGTATATGTAGAGAGTATGACCACGCAGTATATCTATGGAGTACATTTATGCGCTCTGAGTACATAACACAGACCAATACATACACCAATACAGCGACTGTGGCCTCTATGTGGTTGTTGTTTTTCGAGAAACTTGCTCGTGCAGCACTTGGAATATTTAGCAGTTACTCCAATTCAGAGTGTATGCCATGACGGTTCTCTGCCTGGCTTGGGAGTCGCTTTGGATGAAAGCCTCGGCGAGATGACTAAATGTAAATTGTAGATGTTGGGACTTGTGATTTTCCTTATTCATGGCCTTCCCGTGGCTATGTCCTGTTTATGTTCACTGGGCCATTTGTTGTTCAAAGGGTTAGCGCGGGCCGTACAGGACGGAAGCGTGTGTCATAGGACCCACGCATTATGCAGCCACTTCATTATGCATCCAAGCTAATGCTTGCTGTTTGAACGCACCAGACCATCAGCGATGAGAGAATACTTTGTTGACATGCCCCCGTTTTAACAAGGGGTGGGGCAGGGGTGGCTGTGATGTAGGCCAAGTGGAAGACCGCCACACACACACACACACACACACACACACACACACACACACAGAAGATTCACATGGATGAAAGTGTGTGTGTGTGTGTGTGTGTGTGTGTGTGTGTGTGTGTCGGGGGGGGGGGGGGTTGCTGGGAGACTGAGCTTTTTATTCCTCCATATTCATTTTCTTAGATTACCATCAAATTTGTGTCACCAGCATGCGGGGCGTTAGTGAGTGGCAGAGATGCACTCCCTTTGCCTCTGCTTGTCATTAGTTGACGCGCTGACATTCTCATATGTGTCTTTGCTAATGCCTGCAAATTGCTCCGGCCGCGGAACGCGAGCATCGAACAGATCATTTTTAATAAGATTCAACCCCTTCCGACCGCAGATGGTGCGTCCCTCCCGGCGCCCTTCACCCATATAGAATACCAATCGTAACCTGTTCTTAAAGGCAACTAATGCGTCGGCGCCGTAATGGGCTCTGACAACATTGCATTAGGGCGCACAACAACCGCGGCATAATGTACCGAAAAATTTAACGTGAAATTGAAAACATGAGCCGGGGACAAAGTAAATTTACATGGTTTGGTAGGTTCGGTGATGTCTGATATCATACTCTCTCATGCAAGCTTTATCTGCGGGGGGAAAAGCCGGAGCCGGCGGCGGCAGACTAGGAGGGAGGAGGAGCGGTGGGGGCCTAACAATGGATATCAGCACAGAGTGCTTTTAAAGTTAAGGCTGATGGATGGCTTGTCAAAAAAAATAATTGCACTGGTATGGAAGTGGGCTCGCGCCAGCCGCACGCCTAGGAAGGGATTGGGTGGGTGCATGAGGCGTAGAGTTCGGAGGAGGAGGGGGAGGAGGCGGTGGTGGTGGTGGTGGTGGTGGTGGATGAGGAAGGGTGGCGTGGTGGTGAGGGGGGGTTGTGGATTGCGATCAGCAGAGAGCATGATGGGAAGTGACAGTGGTCTGTCAAGAGGCGGTGGCTACCCAGAGCAGTGTGAAGCCGTAGCGCTGAGGTGGCAGGAGAGAGCAGGCTGTCAGAGCCCAGAAAGTGCCTTTAATACGGCGAAAAGCAAAGAAATCCGCATGTCAGCCCCTGCTCAGCCGAGCCGGGGCGCGGCGGCGGCGGCGGCGGCGGCAGCATGGAGGAGGAAGGGAGGAAGGAGCCGGAGATACGGGGGGAGAGAGGAGGAATGGGGAGGGGAGAGAGAGAGAGAGAGAGAGAGCGAGAGAGAGACTTGTGGGATGGATGGAAGAAAGGGAGGGGAGGGAGGTGTCGAACCAGAGGAGCGACAGTGTGAGGTGGCGGAGGAGGCAGCCGGAGAGGCGTGCGGGGAAATTGTGTGGGACAGAGAACCAGGGCGAGCCGTCAATTAGAAGTTCCTCGGGAGGGACTGGGTGAGGCGCTGAAACTCATCAGCTCCTTCCCCTCACTCTCCAGGTGCCACTGGATGAACTCTTGGCTGCCGGTAGCAGTTTGGAGTGCTGCCATATATAACCACTCTGTCGGTACTACTGCCTTTCAACCAAGCTTCTCCTCCACCGCCGACGTGCGCCCGTGACTCTTTCCTCCCCCCCTGCACTCTCTCACTCATTCTCTGTTTTTCTCTCGCCCCTTCGCTATTCCGTCGTATTACACTTTTTTCTTCCTCTTTCGTTTTTCCTTGAGTGTCCAGTGACTTTGCCCTCCGCCGGTGTTGCTGTTTATGTAAAGTCGACGGCCCTGTAGTGCGGACGTCCTTCTTGTTTTCCTCAAGCTTTCGCTTGTGACAAAGACAAGGGGGGGAGGGAAGACAATTATTGTGGCGGATCTTCCCCCGGCCATTAGCAGGCACAGATATTCAATAAGGTGCGTCGGGCGTCGGTGTTGACCTTGTTTGAAAGGCACTTTGCCTCTCGTTCCCTGGTCCTCAAGGAGGAGCCCCTAGCTCCGAGTGTGTTGATTGCTGACATGTTTTTGTCCTCGGCCGCTTCCTTTGTTTGACACTCTAGGACAAGAGGGTCCGCTTTATTATTTCTTGGCCTTTCACTTTGTGTTTGTTTCCGCATAGCCATGGCGATATTCAGCGATGTAGCGCGTACGTGATATCGGTGTGTTTGACATTTGCTTGCAATGTCGTTACGTGACACAGTGTTTCGCATCTGCACACTGATCTCTGCAACGGACCTTTACCGTCCGTTCAGCCATTGTTGGCTGTGTAGTTTCTCCTCCACAGAATAGATTTCAACACGCTTGCCGGGCGCATCCATTGATAACGGCGTCATGAAGCGAGCAGCTGGTTTAGGCTTGTGTGCCGTCAATGGGAGCCATTCGATGGCTTGATCCTCCTTGGTCCTCACATTCAAACACAATTAGTCTTGTCTTAATTGAATCCCCATTAAGGACCCATCATTACAGTCCTCTGCAGTTCTTCAAAGTTAAATCACACACCATCTTTTTTGAGATGTGTTCAAGCGATATTAAAAAGGCCCACAAAACATTTAAAGAATCACTGTGATACGTTTCGTCACGGATCACAGTATCAAGATACGTTCATTAATGAACCTTGTAGCCACGTGTCATAGCCGACAAATTTGAATGGATGGAATGGTAGTTCAAGTGAGGAATGTGATCTGGGAGGTTTTGATTCTGTGGCCGGGTTTAGGTTGAGGTGAATGAGAGGCTTCTGTATCAAAACTGTAGTTTAAAAGGAGGAAGAAATACATTGTATCATCTTTCTCCATAATTATTTATTGGTTTGGAGTTCATTTACTGATTAACTTAAAGCTTTATTAGGGAATCCATGCTTTATGGGCGCATGTTCTGTTTTTTCTGTGATTTCCAGCCTAAAATTATCTTTCTCTAGAAACAAACAGCTCGCCGGTTCGTTCTATTTGTATCTTTTGTATCATAGCTTGGGGATTAAATTTAGTACACATTGCTATGCCATACAGGCCACAATGGGGAAAGCAATAGAGTAAGTTGAAAGAAGAAGAAGAAGAAGAAGAAGAAGGATGGGGAACAGTGATATAGATGGAGCAGCAGGATGGATGGACAGAGTGAAAGGCTCATTTAGCAGAGGCAGGCTGTTTAGCCCCGGCCACACGACACACACAGAGTCCACGGCCATTGATCTGTGGCTGCCAACGACAGGCAAGAACTCTGCAATAATCATGACAAACGAGCACAGCCGCCAGCGGATGAGGAACTGTCGATAATCACAGCCAAACACCGCCTCTCTCCACCCAAAGAAACGAGCAAGGTCGTAACAAAGAGCAACAGAAAAACTCCTATACCTCTCAATACTCCTGAGGGAGACGTTCCTAGGAACAACAGACAGCTAGCAGAGAGGGATAGAGACAGAGAGACCTTTTCAATGTCATCGAATTGGACAGTGACCTAGCTAGTGAGGGAATTAGGCCTCAAGTGACCACAATGTTAATGAGCAATATACTGTCAGATAGGCCGAAACAGTGCTTAAAAGCCTCCATTATAGTTGCCGTTCGTGAAGTTTGTGGAAAATTTGCACACGGCCATGGCATTGAGTGTCGCCGTTTGGCCATAACATTGGCCTGGACGTGGTGCGAGGCTGAAAATGTAAATAAAGCAAATGCTTTTAATTAATTTACCCTTGCATGTGTTTTTGAACACTTATGGTTTGCGTACAATCTAGAAACAAAAAAACTACTCATGAATGAATAGCATTGAAAATAATAGTGTTATAATAGTATGTACACATATATAATAGTGTAATATTACTGAAATAGTTTTGGTGTATCATTGATTCTCCACATAGTAAAGTCAAATAATAATTATTATATTGCTTGAGTTGAAGGGTGGATCCTGAGAACCCATGTATGAGATTATTTAACCATGGACTAATTCTACACACACACACACACACACACACACCATTCCCCATACTCTTCCTTGTTCCCCAAATAGCCCCGCCTCCACTTCAAAATGAAGCATCTCCCAATGTGCTTTATCACTCGGATCTGAATTTATCTCATTGGTGGAAATGCCGATATATTAGGCAGCTTGTTTGATACACAAGGTGACCCGACGGGCTTAATGGCATCATACATTATCCTTAATGAAGTCAATATCTCGTCTCTGGCTGTCTGTCTAGCGGGCCGATTAATTGGGATGTCATTAAAGTAAGCTCTCTTTTCATTTGAGCTTGGCAAGTGACATAAAACTAATGCTCTTAGTTATCAGGTGCCGGAGGAGAATAGAGGGTGGCGGAAATTACAGGAAGGGCAAGGGGGTTTCTCACAGCCTAGCGCGGGGGTTCTTTTTACAGTGACACGCTTCATGTATGAAGAAGTATGAAAAACTTTGTATTGCAGTACCCTATTTGCTGAGGAGATAAGTGTAATACATAGTATACAAATATGTTTTGGGGGGGTTTTACGAGAATTTCATTGACCGGCCAACTATCCGAGACTAGTCCAATAGATTCATGTTTTTCGAGCTGTTGAATATATCATAGACTCACACGGACTGCAAGTATATGTATGAACTTTTTTTGGAATCAATCTGCATTGAGCAATTCACTGCATGTGTATTTTGCAGATCAAATTCCTGTTTCGATGTAGTTTGTTTTTTGTATTCATGTCAGTCTGCTGTGGTCTATTTTCCAGGCCAGTGACTGGCAGGTTTGAAGAAGCGTTGGGTAGCCGCGGCTGTGTAGGTGCCACTGTGTGCTGTGTAACCGAGTGTCCCACTGGGACGCAGCCAGTGGCATAGCCCTCTTTAACTCACATAAGGGTAACAGGAGTAGCCGAGGGACTCGTGCTACATGCTGCCAGTAGCCCGGGGGCTGGAACTGACATCCATTCACACAATAAAAGCGTTGTGATGGTTGGGTTTACCATGGGGTGCATTAGGTTCCTACCGGCTGTCTTTTAATATTTCTTTCTTTTTTCGTACTGCGATACAGAAGGATCGAAGTCCCTTTTTGTTGATATGTTGTTAGAATGCTAAATTCGGGTTTCTATTTTACATTTATACCGTCGATTCTTAGCTCATGAAATTGTCACATTTTGTATAAAAAGTTATACTTTTTTTATTCCTATTTTTACTATTTTATTGATATATTCCACGACGGCTAAATATATTTCCCTTTTCCTTCGTCCGCTCATGAAATTGTCATGTATTCTTTTTTTTATTCAGGTTTCACATTTGCGAAATATTAAATCTTTCTGACTTTCCCGTGTGTCATCACAATGGCGGCACTTGATAGAAATAGATTCTGCGGTTGTACTTTATTCTCCTTATAATAATTTCAGGCAGGGGACAAATTCATCAGACATGACAGGGGACGTATCTCCACGGGAAAAGATGCACCACCAGCACTATAACTACCCCTGTTGTTTCCCCCCGCGTCCACCCGAATACCACCAACACCAATCTTCCTCTTCAAACCCCCCCCCCAACCCGTTACCTCCCCCGTCCGTCCGTCCCTCCCCTCCCTCCCCCCTCAGTGCTTAGACAAGCAGACAGGATGGGTGTAATTTACAACGTGTTATCTTTGTCCATAGCTGTGAAATGATATGAAGTAAATCACGGTGGCAAGAGTAATGAAAGACAAGAGAAGTCGTTCCCGCGAGCACGTTTTAAGTGAAGTATCCGTTACGGCGATGGCGGTGGCGGTGTCTGAGGAAAAGGGGGTCCCAGGATGAGTGGTTGGGGGAGAAGCAGTGGCGGGGCCCCCCCATGTTAATGCTGTCTGTCTGGGCTTTAGTAATTGGGTTGCACTGATGAGTCGCTGGGAAGACAAAGTGTGAATCCCCCGTGCCCGTCGTAAATCTTACATTGTTGGAACAAGGTGCAATCCCAACAAATATTGATCCTGCCTAGGGGCCCTGGTGTTTGTGTGTGGGTGTGTGCATGTGTGTGGGCTGGTGCATGTGTGTGAGTGTGTGTGTGTGTGTGTTTGTGTGTGTGTGTGTGTGTGTGTGTGTGTTGTTAGGGACGCACAAACAAGGTAAACCTGTCTGTGGTCCCACCAATTACTATAGTCAAACCAGCACTCTGGGGTAGGCGCCTTCACAATTGCATTGTTGTTGTTACCTTAGATTTGGCCCCTGTTGTTAAACTGCTGAGCTTGTTTTGGTGTGAAATTGCCGGGTTTCTTTCCCCTTCCCCCCGGCTGTGCTTCTATTCTCTGTGGTTTTGTCTCTTATCTTTTTCAACGCTTTAGATGAAAAGTGACTGTAGGTAATTGAATAAGAACAAATTCTGGTATTGGTGTTTTGGTGTCACCTTCCATGTGTCACACCAGTGTGAATCCATAATTAGAATTGATCATCTGGAATCTTCCGCTGTAGCAGATATGATCTGTTAATATTAACATGGTGCGCATTTTGAACGAGGGTTTCGCTAATGACGTTCATATTTTCAATATTTCATAAATGACGAGAACAAAGAGCTCTGTTAACTCAGTTTAATCATCCCCATAGATCTAACCTCTCTGGCTTTCTCCTCCTTTTTTTCATGTCATTGAGCTCTTCTGTAAGCCAGGGATGTGGCCTAATGTGTTTACGTGATGCAGGCAGACACCTTATCGTTAAACACATCCTACCGGCCGTGACAGGTCACTGGCAGGTGCAGCGTGCCTCCTCCCTCACCCCTGTTGATCCCAGTTGTCAACCACCAAAACATCTTGCCGGGATCTCCTACAGTATGCTAATGTCAGCAGACGCCTAGTGCTGTCTAAGCCCCCCAACGTTGCTGCAGGCTGCACCAAAGTTCCTGGTTTCGCTCCATTTTGCGAAGCTAAGTGGCAAAATTGTCTAGTTGTCCACGTAGCGGTTGTGGGTTTTTTCTCCCAGCCGAATGATTCCGGGTTTGAACCCCAACCTGCCCAGTCGACCGTACCCCGTCAATAATACTATCGAAGAAATGCAACAATCCAAAGTAGCTTTGGATAAAGCTTTCGTATTAGCTCCATATACTTATATTGTTATGGATTTTTAAAAAGTTATTTTATGCATAGGCCTATCTAGGGTTTATCCAATTGGCCCATGTCCCCATGAATCGGAGGGTTGACGTGCAAATCCATAGTGGCGTGCCATTGATTTTTATGCTGAACATGTCTGACACAAGGAAAAGGCCACGTCATTTAAAATAGGGATCACCCTGTCTCCTTAACCTCTGCCTACCTTGTCTGTTACATTAATCACACGCATATGCACAGAAAAGCAATCTACCACATTTTACCTGTTAAGAGATATCTGCCTTGGTTCTGGGATCAACCCAGGTCACCCAACATGAGTTGTGATTGGATTCTCAGCTGCAGCATTTGAACTCCCAAAGTCCAAATCGTCAAACTTATCTGTCCATGACATTATGTGGATTGAGAACAAAGCCCCCCGGCCCCTTCCCCGTCAACCAGAAGACTCTAAACTAAACTGCTGTCATCGAAGCCAAACCCTGGCCAGACGCAGGCGGAGCCCTGATTCATTCCGTCCTTCTCTTGTGTATACGGTTTAAATCATGAATCTTAAGTCATGCATGCTAACAAATGGACAGTCTAAGCTGAGATGACTTATAACACGACCTTCTACGTTTAGGGCCTATACTCAGCCCCCCCCCCCCCCTTGTGTAGACTCCTATTCAGAGACAGGGGGGGGTGAAGACTGATTGTTTGCATGTGCGGTCGCTCGGGTTGTTTTGCCTGTTGCTTGGTGCTGTTCAGATAACTCACAGGCTTGGCCTCCTGTTGTCCATCCGTAAGAGGTGGAAACCTGGAAACCCGCTCCGATGGAACAAGATAAAGAGCCGCCGTGCGCCGCGGACCTCCATTAATAATTCTGTTATTTGGGAATGCGGCCGTTTTCCGAACAGTCCATCCTCCTCCAGCCAAAAACAGGGAAGAGGCAGCGGGGATTGGAGGGGGAAGAATTATAAGGTCAAAAAGGGAGAAAGGCTCCCATATTCCAACTATTCCTACCCACCACCCCATCCTGCACACATACGGCACACGCACACCCCCCCCCACGCCCCCCCACCATCGCTCTCCTGCTAGAGTGATGGGCCTGGGTATTCCAAGGTAGTGCATTTGTCTGTCAGGACTGTTGGCTGGCTGGCGTGATTTAGCTGCTGTCAGGAATTTGTTACCTTTAACTCTGACAGGGAGATAATTGCTGATGGTTAACAGAACAGTGTGGAATCCAAATGGTTTGTGAGAATACGAGAGAAGCTGGGGAAGGAGGGAAATAATGGAAGACACGGTTGGGGTAGAAGCGGCAGTCGAGGGTTTAAACCCATATTTCTGTCCACACACACCTCATATAACGCTCCCAATCCCTTCTGTCGTTAAACTTCACCCCAGCCGCTCATCAGACAGAAGAAAAAACAACCTTCTCACGCTCGCTATTAGATTCAATCTCGGAAACGAATGTCCCTTTAACGGCCTTTAACGGCTATAACCATTAAAGTATGTCAACGACAACACCCCCATATTCACCTTGTTCCAGTGTCTTACAATGGGGCCCTGAAAAACAAAGAACAAAATGGTGGCACTTCCACTCTGACAACCTTAAGCCTCATTTGCTAGGCTCCTTCACACGTCGGCCCCAATATGTCCCGCTCCCGTCCTGGATAACCGAAAAGGCTGCCTCCCTACGTCGAGATCAGGACTGCTGTCAGTCGAGCCATCCAAACTGCCAGCGGATATCACACAGGGAGTTTAGAAGGAGGCGGACCCAGAAGTGCCAGCGTGATAGGTTGGCAGGAGTCGACTGACAGGTTAAACAGCCGGTTAATTGTCTCCTTGCACATTGATGTGGAATGTAATAGGGTTGTAATGTTGGCCAGTTGGGGGGGGTGGGGCCCAATTGTTTATTTGGCATGGCCGTATTGGATTTGGCTGTAATGGATTTTTTTCTCCAACAAATTACAAAGTGGTTGTTGGTTTCTTTATCACGTATTCACAATGGCTTTGCTAGTATTACTGGTATTTATTAGCGCTTTTTTATCTTAAACAATCTTTGGAACCCCTTTCATATTAGGTTAAGATCCATCTAGCTCTAATATTATTTTCTTCTGGTCTTTTAGTTTTACATTTTTATCCATCATAAAAGGGGTATCATGTGGTGTCTATTTGATGGACGGTTTCAGTTAATGAGCAGAGCCGATAAAGCCTTGTGCTTTTTTATTTTCTCTTTTAAAAAAAACCCAGGAGTAATAGGAAATATTGATTGGCATGGCAGTTAGCTTGTCAGCATGGTCATTTAATGTGTCAGGAGAACTAGTTAAATCGTCAGAAAAAATTACTTACAGACTCCCCCCTCTTCTGTGTTGGCGCCAATAAAAGCTTAGAGTAGGCCACAATATCACAAAACAAGCTTTTATGATATTTCTTTATTTATATTTTGCTGTTTCTAACTGACAATGAAAAAACAATCATATTTATGAAAATGACATTCCATTTATTTATATTAAATATATATAATATATCAAAACAATAGCGTCCCCAACAGCCAACAATGTCGTTTTCTAAAAGGAAGGGTAAAAAAGTAATTATGTATGATTTATGTTGGGTTTAAAGTAAATCCCTTGGTTAGATGTGTATCTCTGCTGATGTAAGGCTCGTAAACATTTCCCCATCATTTTGATGCTCCTTTGCCAGGTTTTTCCTGGGCTGCTTGGGCTGTCCATTAGTGCTATCTTTTATCTCCTGCCTTCTCCTGCTCTGATGGGCTGCGTGCATGGTGCAATAAGTGATCCGATGTTGAAACGCTGATTGAGTAAACATTGACAGAAAATAGAGGGGGTGGGGGGGTGGGGGGGGGGGGGGGGGGGTGGGGTGAGGAGAGGAGTGAAGGAAGGGAGGAAAGGAGGAGGAGCGGGGGGGGGCTTGTCACTTTCCCGCTCGATCGGATTATAACGAGACCATGTCCAAAGTTAGATATGTAGACGGTGTCGACGTTGAAGGAGGAAATCGTGTTGTGTTCCTGTCAGGCAGAACTTAAAAGCGCATGTCTTTTCCTGTATTATTTTAGTACAAACAAATAGCGCCAATAAAGAGCCAACTGTTTTAATTAGCTTTCATAGCGCACATGAAACAACGAGTCCTCCATCTCAATGGTGCCTCCTTGTTCAGGGGATAACAGCACAACAGCACGCCATCTTTTTCGGCGGAGAGACGGCTGGGTTGATTTAACCAGGTATAACCGGCCCCCACGTAGAGCCTGAAACAATGTTATTTGAGGATGTTTAGCGAACGGGAGACGGGGGTCCTGATTGAATTTGCTCCTCGCTGGGGGAGACAGGCTCCATTAGGCAGCGGGCACTGGGGTCTGGGGACCGGATACTCACTGAGATAAGAGGGCGAGCTGGCAGCGCTGTGCGGCAGGGGTTTTACCGCCCCGAGCCTCGGAGCAGGGGTCGGGGGAATAGAGCTAGCTCCGTAATAGCTGGGGGCTGGTGAGGGTCAGCGGGGGGGGGTGGACTGCCTGCCTCTGTCCTAGCCGCTCCCTTCAGTGTTAACTAACGTTCTGTTGCACTGACCTGGTGGGGGAGCAGGTGGTGGAGGTGGAGGAGGAGGAGGAGGCAGAGGCAGGGAGGGTGAGGGCTTGAACGTGGAAGGGTTTTTGTATGTAAACACCCTGTTTCAGCTCAAATTCGAATACTGGCGTTAAAAAATAGTGTTTGGTGGAAGTTCTAGGAAGAAGAGGGCAACGTGAGACCGCCATGGTTATGACCCACGGCAATACTGCTCTTCTTTTTTTTATAAGGTAGTAAGGGCTGTTGTTGAGTATGAGCCTTTGAATGAGCGATGTCGTATATGAAATTAAATTAACTGTTTAAAGCAAAATAACAACCTTTTGGGTTCACTGGCACTTTAACATCTGGGGGCATTGCGTCACTGTATCTCCAGCGCCATCTTCCAGGACCTGGCTGAATTTGCCGAGTCTGATCAGTGGTTTTATCAGTGACTTTCCTGGAAATGGCTTGTGACAGTAACAGGCTGGCTAATCGGTTGATTGATGGATGGGAGGTTTTGGTTGTTAGATAACCAGATGGACATATTTTCAGGAGTTAAGCAAATCAAATCAACCTGTTT
>NW_027641289.1:0-17500 GCF_949987615.1 Pollachius pollachius
GTGTTCTTACATGAAACAAGGAACAGTAGAAGTGAGGTAAGGAGCGAGAAAGAGAGAGGCAATCCAGCGATGACATCAAGAGAAAGAAAGCAAAAAAGAAAGAAAAAGATGGAATGAAGAGGGTGATGTAAATAACAATGTGCTGTTGACAGAAGAGAGAGAGAGAGAGAGAGAGAGAGAGAGAGAGAGAGAGAGAGAGAGAGAGAGAGAGAGAGAGAGAGGGAGAGAGAACAAGAGAACGAGAGACAGACAGAGAGAGAGAACGAGAGAAGGAGAGACAGACAGAGAGAGATTTACAACCAAGGCCATTAGAGTCAGGGGCTTTCAGTTAATTGAAAAAAAAAAACAGTTTACAAAATAAGAATAACAAGTAACATTAGCCTAACGTTTATATAGAGCACATTGTGCATACTGAGCTATATAGTCTATTGTGATATTGTCCAACCAACAGTAAACACAAAATTGTATGATTTTGTGACATTGAATTAGCGTTACGTAAAGTGTTTACCACAAATCTACACACACCACTATGACGTCCTCTGTCCTTGAAGAAGTGCCATGAAGTGCAGTCAGTCAGTGCTTCTGGGCCATTCTGTTCAGATATCTGCCCTGTTTTCCCCCGGCCAGGATTAAACTGAGTGAAACAGAGGAACAGGCTGAGGGGTCAATAAAAGCGGATTGAGTCAAGCAGTGGTTGAATCCACACGTTTGAATGAGGCTTTCAGTCAACAGCAAAATAAAGTTGATTGTGATACTGTTCAATGACAGCGAGGCAACCAGGTTCAGGGTCCAGTGGAATGAACTACAGTAAAGCAGAGGCAAAGAAGAGACGGTTGGTAAATAAAGAATAACAGAGCAAAATGGAATAAAATGAGGATGTGGATACCCACAAACTAAATGTGGGAGGAACGAGGGGGGGAGGAAGAGATGTAGATGCAGGTCTCTGGTCCAGTACGTGGTTTGATTAATTAAAGATCTTTATCGGTCATCCAGTACACACAGAGGAGGGGAAAGTGCTCCAGGAATAGTGAGATGATGTCGAGAGAGAGAGAGAGAGAGAGAGAGAGAGAGAGAGAGAGAGAGAGAGAGAAATAGAGAGAAACAGAGAGACAGAGAGAAATAGAGAGAAACAGAGAGACAGAGAGATAGGGATAGATAAAGAGACAGATTGAGAGAGGGAGAGATAGACAGGGAGATAGAAAGTGGTAGAGAGACAGGAAGAGAGAGAGAGAGAGAGAGAGAGAGAGAGAGAGAGAGAGAGAGAGAGAGAGAGAGAGATATGCAGGAAGAGAGATGGCTACCCAGAGAGGGTTAATAAGATGGAGGGATGGCAAAATAAGAATTGCCTGGAAAAGATGCATGAGATAGGATGAGAAGGCAATGAAATAAGTAAGGAAGCAAGGAAGAAAAATAGGAAAGCAGGAGTACTGTAGATTCAAGGCAAGGGGAGAAGAGATGAGGGGGAGAAAGAGAGGAGTTAAGGGGAGGAGAGAGGAGGAAGAAGAAGGGGAGAGGAGGTAAGGGGAGGAGAGAGGAGGAAGATGAAAATAGGAGGTAAGGGGAGGAGAGAGGAGGAGGAAGTAGAGAGGAGGTAAGGAGAGGAGATACGGTTTGGAATTGGACTAATGATATAATGTAAGGGGGGAGGTTCTACTTTACAAGGTACTTAACTACCTGTTGCTCCATGATTAAGGGACTTTTGTACTGTATCCTCCTCCTTCTCTCATTTTGAACACACACACACACACACACACACACACACACACACACACACAATTTCATTTACCCAGTGGTTACAGAATCAACTCATTAAGACTTATTACAGATTACAGATTACACTCATTCTCAATGACAATCTCCCCAGTGTAATTGTGTTTTTTGCTAAAGTCATATTGTGTGATTATTGCACACAGGTGAGCCTTGCTGTGTGGAGAGATAAACACACCGGAGCTTAGCTACAAATTCCACTCCTATTATCCCATAATAGTTTCCCATCCGCTGCCCCTGCAGGGCAGAGCGTACACTAGCATATGCTTCGATTCTAGGAACTGAACACTCGCTAATACCTGGTAATATGGGAAACATTACGGGCCCGGCCCCCATCATACATCCCACACAATCTTTTTATGTTATTTCCTCTTTTTTATCTACTTTGCTCTCAGATTCCGGGAATTGTCCACGTGCTTTGTTCTCAGTTCCCTTCATTATTCCATTTACAAGAAATGTAACATTTACATTTACAAGAAAGAAGAAGCAAAACAGATCCGTCCCGAGGACAGGAACATTGCGGCGGCGTTCGATCCGTCACGTCCCATTACATCCGCTATGGCCAGGAGAGGGAAAGCCGCGCCTCCAGATGGTCCGACATGGCGGAGCCCGCCGCCGCGTGAGCCCGCCGCCGCGAGAGCGAGCGCAGGCCAGACGGACATAATTTACCACGGCCGGCACCATCAATCTGAATAGCGATAGAGTGACACCGCTGAGTGCGCTGCCTGGAAACCCGCTGCCCGGCAGTTCACAAACCAAACTCAACCGGGCCCCGATTGATCGGCGGCTAATGTGATCTCTAATCCCCGCCTCCCGCACACTATGCCCGCTTCAGCACAGCAAAGCACAGCACAGCACAGCACAGCACAACACACACACACACACACACACACACACACACACACACCGAGGCCCAGGAACCAAAACCTCACCGCTGCCTCCCTCCCCCCCCCTTCCCCTTCCTCTAGGTCCGTCCGTTCAGCTGTAGTTCACTTCACTGGGTAAAAAGCCCAGCCTAATGTATATCAATCGTAGCAGAGAAATCCACTCCACTGCCCCCCTTCCATCCCGACCAACCGTCACATTTGGTGTGCTTGTCAGAGTTAGGACTCTTAACGCGTGTGTGTGTGTGTGTGTCTGTGTGTGTGTGTGTGTGTGTGTGTGTGTGTGTGTGTGTGTGTGTGTGTGTGTGTGTGTGTGTGTGTGTGTGTGTGTGTGTGTTTTTATGTGTGTGTCATGGAGCCAAGGTTTTTTTCGGCAGAGTACTTGGGATTCAGGTCATAAGTGGGTCCGACCCTCAGACTGACTGAGGGGTGGGGGAGGGGGTTGGGGGGGTCTGAATGACCGCGGCAATAAGAGTGGAGAGTGAATATGGCGAGTCATTATAAAAAGTAACTGGCAGTAAGGAAGAGAGGGGGGGGGGGGTGTAGAGAGAGGGGGAGAGAGAGAGAGAAAGAGAACGAGAGAGAGAGCGGGAGGGAGGTGAGGGGTACAGAGGGCAAATCAGAAAAAAGGAGACAGAAAGAGACATACTTTTTTTCTCTGTCACCTGAAAGGTTCTCCCACGTCTCCCTACTCCACCCACCCCTTTCACAATCACTCCCTCCTGCATGCTATCTGTCTGTCTCTCTCTCTGTCTCTCACTCTGCGCATGTCTCTCGCCCAACAGGTGCCCCAGTTTAGACGTCTATTCCATTTCCGCCGTGAACCTCTGTGCCCGCTTCCTCACCGTCTCTTCATCATCTCTTTTCATCTCTCATCCGTTTTTTCTCCCAGAGTACGGCAGGAGTCGTTTCATTACCGCCCCGACCCCTTCTCTCTTGATCAACGGCCGCCGTCGGCCCGCTGCTCTCCTCCGCTCCTGCTGTTCCCCATCTCCGTCTGCCTGATGCTGCCCTCTCTCCTCCACCCTCTTCTCCCCTCGTCCCCCCGTCCCTCCATCCATCCATGTGTGTCTCCGTTCCCCTCTGCTCGTGCGTCTTCCTGGCTGCCTGTGTTTTCTCATTTCACATATTCCTCCACTCCTCTCTTCCTCTCTTCCCACTCTCTCTCACACGCACACACACACACTGTTCCGATCCTCTTTCATCCCTCCCTCCCAGCATGCTTTGGGGCAGGTGCCACGGCTCATTAGAAGGTGTCGCACAACAGAGTTTTCTTACTGAGTTCACCTGCTGTCTCCCGCCATGTCTCCCCCTATGTCTTGCTCTCGCTCTCTCTCCCTCTCTCTCTGTCTCTCTTCCTGGTTATTACACCTGTCACAGCCAAAAGAAGGATTTGAACTCACGTGCACACACACACACACACACGCACATGGACATGCACACACACACACACACACACACACACACACACACACACACACACACACACACACACACACACACACACACACACACACACACACACACAAAAAGGATAAAACAAAAGGACTTCAACCCAGCAAGCTCTCCTGTCTTTCTTCCTCACATCACGGTGTGCCGCTGATCCAAGCTTGCAGCCCAACAGAACCAAGGTCAGGCTAGGTGTGACAGGGAAACACACACGCCCCGGCGCAGCAGGCTCGACTTGCTCACCTCGCTAACTTTGCAAACCCTTCACGAAGCCTCCTGTAGCCGCCTAGCCACAAACCGCATGAGCCCAGCGTGCTAACCACGCTAATGTTGCAAACTTGGCTAACCTTTCACTAGCCTCTCGTGTCGCTGTTTGGTCCTTAGCCAAGTATGCTAGACTCACAAACGTTGTTAACTTTTCTAACCTTACAATAGCTCCACTTTAGCCATGTATCTTGTAGAAGAACAAGCTCACACACAGCAGAGGAGTTATTAAAGCTATGGTGTGTGGTGCTAGGATCGTTATTGACCTGGGAGGGTACGACATCTGTCCCAGGAAGTGGCCGTGCGAGCGGCCGGAGGGTTATTGGTTTTAATCCCCCAAACATCTGAGATATGAGCTACTGTAGGGTCAGCCGCATCGGCCAGGCCAGATAGCATACATAGCTGCTTTGTGTTGGCACCACTGTGTGTGGTTGTAGGTGTTTGTGTCTGTGTGTGTGGAAAGAAGAAGACAAGCTTAATGAAATTTGGCATGAGCTCAGATCAAACAACTGAGAGAAACTCAGAGAGTGAGAGTGAGAGTGAGTGAGTGAGTGAGTGAGTGAGTGAGTGAGTGAGTGAGTGAGTGAGTGAGTGAGAGAGAGAGAGAGAGGGGGGGGGGGGGGGCAAAGCGAGAGAGAGAGAGAGAGGGGGGGGGACTAAGAGGAAGAGGAAGAAAGAGAACTCTGGCATTGCAGAAAAGCTAAACAGGAATCAAAGCCTTTCACATCTCCTTTGTGTTATTTTTCTTTCATTTCAAAATAATTTGGTGAGCCTTTTATTACTGCCCAACTGCGCTTTTGTTTCTCCGTCTACCTGCTTCTCTCGTCCTCACTCACCTCTCTGCCCCCGACAAAATGGTTATGTGATTTATCACGCCCTCGCTCACTTGCACTCTCTCTAGTTGCCTCTCGTCTCTTTCTCTCTGTCTCTCTCTCTCTCTGTCCCCTAAGACAAATGGATATCAGCAAGACTAATGCTGAGCTAGGCACCGTGGTGCTTCAACACGGCTACTGTATTACCTTGCTCATTTACACTCACTCGCTCTCTCACCCACACACACACACACACATTATCTCACTCACCTACGCACTTATCCATTTCTCACCCACATGCACACACACAGATATTATCCCACTCACCTACGCTGTTTCCATCTCTCAACTACACACACACACACACACACATACACACACACACATCCACCATCTTTCTGTCTATCACTCACCCACACATATGAACAAATGACCCTCTCACCTACACTAACGTTCTATCTACATATATATATATATCACCTAGATGCAAAGTTGCACACAGACACACACACACACACATACCTACTACTTATTTTTACCTGCATGCTCTCTATCTCACCTACACACATATAGACAACAACAAATACTCACCCGAGCCAAGTTAAGTCAATTTAATATAATTTGTAAAGTTTTTAATCTCTAAATCTCAAAGGGCTTTACATGCCCTGACCTTATTGAAAAAGAAAAACTCTCTTAATTCTCAAAGAGGAAACCTTGAGAAGGAACACTCAGGGCACACACCACTCATTTCTTTGCACACATTCTTCTGCACTGGGATCAAGATCTTGTACCGGCCTCTGTTACTTAGTCTCGTCCAGCCTGTTACTTAGAAGTCGATTACTCTGTGTCCCGCGGATCATGTCTCCATTTGCAAAAATCTTCCTTCAGTCGATATTACGAAATCAAAGGATGATGAAGAAACACACAAAGTCTCCCCGTCTTTATAAAGCATTCATAGCAGTAGCATTCAATAAGTAAACGCCAACTTTGGCTTTCTTTGCGGGAATCCTTTTGAACCCCCTCTCTGTTGTGTACTTAATAATGCAACGGTACCGATCCAAACTCCGCATGGAAATCCTTTTGTTCCTTCTCATATCCCTGCACGTTTGAACGCCTCAGCAGCTGGGCTTCTGAACTCAGACCGTTTCTTGGTTTTCAGTTCTTCCGGCAAGGCGTGTGGGTCGCTTAGTTCCGATTGCCTCTTTGTTTCACTACAAGGGGAAGCAAGCGTTTGAGGAGGGGATGCACTCTGGTCGTTCTGTGACCCTCTTGGTGACCACACCCACCGCCCGCTTTGTTTGAATCCCCCGAGCAACCTCTGCATCAGAGCATGCTGGGGACAGAGGGCACATAACAGAGGCCTCGTCGCACTGCAAGCAAGAGTGGCCCAAATCCCAGTCAGATCAGCTCAAGTGGGACTCCAATTTTTTCAGAATAGTGGGAAAAGTACATATGGAATTTGATCTTTTCCATTCTGATTGGGATCAGATCCAAATACAGATCAGATTTTTGCATTGCGACCTCACAGTGAACAGTCATATTGGAATTCATGTGACTTTTAACTCAATTCTGATCAACATTCAACACAATTAGTCACTCCTTAGATTCTAACATGACAGACAATTGTGATGGAGGTAGTCAGTGGAGGGACAGGAAATAGTCATATTGGACGGCGATAATGATGATCCTAATTCCTTTTCTCGCAATATTTCACACACAATAGCGGCTGTTTATTTTCTGTACAATAGCGTTAGTCCTGCCGTACGATTTCAGCGAAACTTTGCACAATTGTCCTCCCCCTTATTTGTAGGCTACCCCCGTGCAAGGGAAGCTGTGTGTCTCAGGAGGTAGAGCGAGTTGTCTAGCAACCGGAAGGTTGCTGGTTCGATCCACAGCTTCTCCTCGGTAAGAGTCGAGGTGTCCTTACTGCTTATGACAAGTGGGCTGCCGCATAGCTTGCACGATGACGTCATCCGTGTATGAATAGGGGAATCTGAGTCGATAACTGTAAAGAGATTTGAGTGGCCACAGGTCTGAAGAGCCCTTTATGAATGCACTCCATTTATAAACACTGGCCTCCAAGTTTATTTGTGTGCAACATTTTTGTTCTTGTCCTTGTACGCATATGGAATATGATATTGACCACATTGAAAACATTGGGCCCTATTTTAACGGTCTGAAACACAAGCGAGAAGCGCCAAGCGCAAGTTGCTTTGTGGGCGGTTCTATGGCGACGTCGCTATTTTACCGGCGCAAAAATGACTCTTGCGCCCGCCGCAAATCTAAAAAGGGTTGGTCTGAAGTAGCCTCATTACCCGTAGGTGCGGTTTGGGCGTAACGTGCAATAAACCAATGAGAGTGCCAGCTCCCATCCCCTTTAAGAGCCATGAGCGCATTTGAATCTGACGAGTTGATATTTTGACAGCGCGTCTGCAGTCTCCGATAAGACAGATGCACATGAATTTCAAACTTCAAATGGCTCAGTTTATGGCCAAATAATATGGCCTAATTCACACATGGAATAAGGTTTTCTTCCACAACTTCAGAAATACTGAGTCCTCAAATAAATTTCAGCAAAGAAAACTTAACACACATATGATATGCTGTAACTGTGGTTCGATTTAGTGATATACGCAATACATTATAAACTTTTTATAAACTTATAAACATTAATTATTTTACACATACACACACGCGTGCCCACATTAATTCATTCTTTTCAACACTCACTCGCGGTAAAACAATGTTTTCTCACGATCAAATACTCATCAATCCTAAAGGTTATGGGCATGTACACGATCGCTGTGTCAAGAAAATATGTGTTTGCTGTACGGTGTTTGCAGATGCATTGATTTAAAAGTACAACTTATTACCGCTGTTGTCAGCTGTTCTTTCCCAAATAATTTACCAAGAATGTGTGGCTAGGTAGATGAGAGAAGCAAAGTGTATGCGCGAGGTGCACAAGCAACATTATGCATGCGCCCTTAAAATAGCATCTGAACAACGCGCCACTGACTTTAAACAAGGTGGCGCAGGAGGGAAAAGTACGCTTTGCGCCAGTTGCAAACTAGCAACGACACATGCGCTAGTGAGAAAGTCAATTGTGCCGGATGCAAGATAGGGGCCATTATGTGAACTGCCAAACAAAACCCTTGGATCTGATCTATAAATCTGAATCGAGCATTCAGGCTTGCAGTGTGAACAAAGCCTCAGTAAAGTTCCCATTAGCGAGGTCAGTCTTCATCAGGGGCTGTCTTCAGGTGTACATGTAATGAAGGTTTTCATCCACGAAGGTTTTCCATGGCAATCAGACCTTTTATTAGCCTAAGTTTTCAGTATCACCCAACATAATTAAACTTTAGATATGTATATATGTATATATATATATATATATATATATATATATATATATATATATATATATATATATATATATATATATATATATATATATATATATATATATGTTAATGGAATGGGGAATTGCTCCTTTTTTGTCAAATGAACCCCAATGGCATGGCACCACCAAGACCAATAGCCATGAAAGACTTCGCACAAGCTCCGGCGGCACTTCAAGTTTAGTTTTTTTTGCGTCCCTTCAAAAGAACCGAACAGAACAAAGAAACGTCCCTCTGAAAAGCACCATTATCAAGATGAGGGAATCAGTATTGAGGTGCTCCTAACTCTTTGATTTCATTCTCAGTTCACCACGCACACACACGCACACACACACACACACACACACACACACACACACACACACACACACACACACACACACACACATTGACACACACACACACACACACACACACACACACATTGACACACACACACACACACACACACACACACACACACACACAGGACCTCCTAACTTTGGATTTCGCTGCTGCTGGCTTCCAACATGTTCAGCTCAGTGATGAAAAAAATAAAACACAAATAAATAAAAAGTGCCTGATCCAAAGGATTCTTCCGGAATCACCAACTCCCGTGACGACCTTGAGCTGTAGCTGGAGGACAAACCGCTTGGCACCCTCTTGTTGTCCTTCATCAGACACTATGCTACGTTATTAGCTGCTTGGTTAGCGTCGGTAGGTGCAGAAGACAGATACACTATCTGCCCATACATCTTTATTAATAGTTAATCCACATAATGGTTAACCAGTGCGTTTAAATATTTAATCATAGTCACACGAACACACACAGGCAGGGCCCCCCCCACACATTTCTCCTCCTGCATCAACGTTGGCCCGGATTTATGTTGACAGAATAATTGCGGCCAATCGCTTTCTCTTCTCCTCGTTTGGCAATTTACATAGAGAGGAACGTCGGTTGAGTTTCATTTGAGGTCATTTGGAAGTGAGGTGACTAATGTGGTATGAAATAAGCCATGTTTATATTTGGCTGTGTGTAAACAGACACTAACGCACGTCAATGAGGTGGGCGTCTCCTTGCTGTTGAGTGTTAAAATGTCAACCTTTAATTCCTAATTCCACATAGACACACGCAGCACAACGCAGGCATATGAGGGGCCGCCTGGGACAGAATTCATACTTGGTCCACACTATAATAATCTCGCATTTCCACCATTGTACTCATACACACACACTATTATACTCCTTGCATAGGAGTATAGTCATTGTGTATGACTATACTCTCTCACATACACAACTATAATCTCTCACATACACTACTATTCTCTCTCACATACACTACTATACTCTCTTACATACACTACTATTCTCTCTCTCTCACACACTACTATATTCTCTTTCATAAACAACTCTACTCTCTCACACATTACTATATTCTCTTGCAGGCGCATGCCGTCCATATGGGCAGGTGGGGCAGCGAACTCCCTGCATGCTCCCAAAAAAATAGATCCTCAGTAAATCATTGCTCCAAGTTTTGGAGCCATTATTTTTAATAATGTGATTGTCACATTAACTATCTATAGTTTCTGTAGGCTTTCCAACTATTTTTGGTCTGTTGACATCAAATTTTTGGATGATGGCGGGCGGTGATTCTGGTTGAGTTTAACGTGTCATACAATGTTGGGGCAGGGCAGCTCAGCGACCGCATTCCTCCATATGTTTATCGCATAACCCTGCAGGCTGCAATAAGAATTGCAATCCACACTTTAAGACGCCTATATGGTCGTAAAGTAGTCTGCCCATTGGTCATAGGAGGACTAGGTCTAGGACTGTTGTTGTTTTAACTCAAATTATTCTGCGCGTATCTTTCATCGTTTTTATATCAGATGCAAATATGGCGAGTGGTGTTGCACCTGTGATAGCGTTGAGTTTCTGTTAAAAAAAACATTTGAGAGGTTAAAATAGGAAGAGAGGTTAGAAATCAAACAACTTGACCCAGACAGACGGGACATAAACATTATCCAACAAACGAAGGATAGGGGGAAAACTTACAACATAACTTTCTCCCGAGCATGGCATGAAAATAAATAATGGCTATGTGGTTGCTCAAAGAGATGCGCTGTGTTTTGTTTCCCATTTCTACTTTTTCGAGGTGCGTAGTAGAAGTGTGTGCACAGGGCAAGGGGATATATGGACCACGGATGTGAGTGATTTGAAGCATATATATTGAATAATGACTAATACAATATTATATATGTATATAATATATACATACTACAAAAACAAATTGTGGGTGTGGTCATACGCCAGTAGTTTCTGCCCCACTGAAATTTAGGTTCACTTCACACTACTGTTCTCTTGCATAAACAACTATTCTCTCTCTGAAATACACTTCTATACTCTCTCACAAAAACTACTATACTCTCTCACATACCCAACTACTGTATATGCTCTATCACACACTACTATACTCTCTCACATACACTACTATTCTATCTCACATGCACTACTATACTCTCTTAAATACACTACTATTCTATCTACACTATACACTCTCATACAAACATGTAAAAGGACTATAATAGTGTGCGTGTATGAGTATATTGGTGTATATGCAAGATTTTAATAGTGTGTGTAAGACCAAGTATGAATTCTGTCCCAGGCGGCCCCTCATACAGACATGCATATCCTTACACACAGAAACACACACACATATATGTGTGTGTTTTTCATATATGTGTGTATGGGGGTATACCCCCATACACACACACACACATGCATAGACACTATGTTGTAACTGGAATCGCTTGCTTAATATCAGTCCGATAAAAGTTTGGCCGTTAATGGGGCATTTTTATTAATATGTTGCATTCAGATTATAACATTCTAGCCCATGAGTAGAGCTGATAATTAGAGCTGTAGAGCTGAAGCCATTTTGTTTCTATTGACTGAATCTCAGGGCTTAACCAGCCCTGCATGATGTGGTGTTACAGCAAAACACCGCACCTGAGTCGAGCCCTGCGGTGAGGCTTCGCAGCGAGCAAAAAGCAAATATGTAACCACTGGTTTGGCCGTTTTTCACAGTTGCCAAGAACAACAGCACGGGTGCTATTTGCAAGTGTGTTCAGCTAGGGTTCCAAGAGGATGTAATACGTCTACTAGTTTTAACCAGGGAAGGAAGGTGTACCAAATAACAACTAGTAATGTGTTTTCGTTTTGAAGTCGCCAAGGTAGGCAAAAGAAGTCTGCATTGGTGATTATCAATGTACACGTATTGAAAATCTTTTTTCTATAAAGTCTGTTTAATCAGTTTAACCTTTATTATGTTGAGTGTTAAGTCAGTTAAACCTGTATTATATACAGACTGTTAAGTCAGTTAAACCTGCATTATATACAGAGTGTTAACTCAATTAAACCTGTATTATATACAGTCGATTATTTTTACACTCACCTCAGTAGTGCAATGCTGAATATTTCCCTTTCAGGTTTGATGTCCGGACATTGCTTGCTGGCAGTCATGATTGTGAAACTTTTCAGATGCGGGGGGAACTTGCAATTGAATGATAGTAATCATTCAATTGCACCCCTAGCTTCGATTGCACCCCTAGCTTCGTAGGTTGGTAAACTAGAGCGTTAACTTTATCTTGTGTTCATTTATTACTGATGTCAGTTGGTCGCAATCTACAGGTTATTAACCTATCAGATATTTTATCGGTAATGGCGGTGGATGCAGGTAATCCTCAGTTATTGGTATTAGCTGAAAAACGTCCAGATACTACAGATACTGGTCAAAAACACACACCCGCATGCACGCACACACACACACACACACACACACACACACACACACACACACACACACACACACACACACAGACACACAGAAACAGACAAAGAACCAGAAACACAGAGACCCACACACAAAGCAGAATGGAACATTTAGGCAAGAAAAACGTTCACAATTAATAACGGAGAAGACTAACACACCAGACACACACACACACACACACACACACACACACACACACACACACACACACAGACACCACCTTGCTGCTATATACGGAGAGTTCCCTGTGCCCTACAGACACACTGAGTCCTCCCGCCTACACTCAGAGACCCCCTCCCGACGAGGGCTCCTCCACTCCACTGCGGGGCCCGGCTGCCCCCCCCTACTGGGGTCTACACGCTGCCCCGCGGCGCGCACAGCAGCTCATCAGGAGCCCCAGCCCCGGGGGTCACTGACCCACAAGGACCCCCCCCTCCTCTCACAACCAGCCGCCCTCCATCACCCCATTTCCCCCCCACAGGCCACCACCTGATCCCTGGCTCATCCACTGCCGCGACTGGCTCGAGCCTGTTGGAGGAGCCTCTCTCTCGCGCTCTCTCTCTCTCTCTCTCTCTCTCTCTCTCTCTCCCTTAGGTGCCCTCTCATCCTCTTCAGAACTAACCTTGCCTCACCCCCACCACCCCCCCCCCCCCCACCCCCATCCGACCCTTAGCGACCACCTTAGCGACCAGCTCAGCGACATGCCTCCGGTTGTTTCTAGTGATAGAAAGAGCAGTCAGATGGATAGATATGCAGCGAGACTAGCCGCGGATGGGCAGGCAGATAGACGGGTGGATAGATAGGCAGATAGACAGGCGGACAAGCAGAAAGCCAGACCGGCAGAGAGGACACACTTCACCACATCTCTGCTACTTCATTACTGCCACTCACCTCTACCACTAGTTTAAGCACCATCTCTTTTGCACTTACTGTTGTCTGTGTTTGTAGACTGTGTTCAAAATAAAATATGTGAGAGTGTTTTGATGCACGGTAATGGTACTTAAGAGTCTTTACTCTGGATAATTGAAATAAGCTTGACATGGAGAATGTCTGAGACTGAGTTTGCTGGTGCCCATAGCTGATTGGTAGTCACAACCACAATCTGTACATGACCATTTACATAAACATGAACTCGGAAAGAACACCTCCATCCATATCTCATGTCATTATTAATATTCACATCACAGTTTAGCGCCATAGTTCACATTCGTCTCCAGTAAACCTCAAAATATTTAATTTCACAATCGTCAGAAGTAAGTGATTTACTCCCGGACGTATTTCACCGTATCATTCAAGAGTTTTGGGTTGCGTTGGTTGTGTGGACGGTTGAACGTGAGAGGGATTTGTATTGCACACAAGCCACAAAAGCCGTGTGGTTAGGTTAGGATGTGAATGATAATTAGATGTGGACAGCTAAGTCCTTCGCTAGTTCTTGCTGTCATGCCTGTAGACAGCCATGAGTTCACCGACGCCCGGACCTCTGCCATCTTTACAGGGCTAAAAATACAATTGGAAACTAAATAAAACTGTATAAATAATCTTTGGTTGAGAACCTCCCCGAAATGGGCAAATGCTTGATTCAGTTGAGACTCGTTGTTTTGTGTCTGCGTGTGTGACATCTGCTGGGAGCCGAGCACCCCAACATCCCCAAAAGTGATCCCTGCAACCCCTGGACATCACTACTATTCAAACCCTGGTAACTGCATATCGCTGCTGGGATCAGTGGCTTCCCGAGGGGATAAACGTGGTCAGGTAGAAGGCCCAGGCAGGTGTATCCATAGGAACCTTGTTCCTTCAGCTTTCTTTTCAATTAACACATCATTTGTTTGACGGTTACAAATATAGATAGCTAACCCTAACCCTAACCCTATTTCAGAAGAGCTATATACGTTTTATAATTAGAACTTTATTTTATTTTTATAATTCTTCAGTTTGATTAGTATTTAACTAATTTTGATTCAATTAGTGTCATAGTGTAAATATGGAACATTTTCATCTCAACTCACCAGAGTTACATTTAACTGGTTTTCTCTGCCAAGCCTCCAAGAGGAAGGTGTCTGTTTCCAAACTGAACACTTATGATAAGCAAGCAGCCAATGTTTCAGTCGATCAACTAATCGGCAAATCTACTAATTGCCTCATCACCACTTTAAATAAAAGTTAATTTTATAAACGCAATGCCCTTTGATATGTTCTGTGCTTTGCAAGAATAATTCAATAATGATCCTTCACCGAGTTAAGGACGGACTGAATTTGAGATTAAAAAATGTGTTAGTGTGGTGAATGATTTGAGCCAGTGGTCATCAGAGCCTTGTTCATGACCAATAATAATGAGCTAAAATAAATCGGACTGTCTATATTCACTTTCAAAGTCAGACACATTTCAATTGCGTAGATACACACTCCAGTTACACACGTAACACACAAGAGGTGCAAACACACACACACACACACACAGAAACAGTCATGCATTAGAGAGACACTTGTACTTCAGTCAGCCAATTAACCTGAAACAGAGCAGAACTAAACATTTGGCATTTGCACACTGGCCAGCAACCTTCCAGTAACAATTACTTACTCAAGAGGGGGGCACACACACACACACACACACACACCCACACACACACACACTCTGGCATGCACACGCAAATGATCACACACACACACACACACACACACACACACACACACACGTACACAGAGCCTCATGCTTTTACTCACACGTCATTCTGTCCTTTTAGTCATTTGTTCAGCTAATTGGTCCACAATATTTAGTATTATATAATTATCATTGATAAATATACTGTGTAGGGCTTGTACATTGTGATGTTACTTCCCAATGACCGCCTCTATTTTGGTCGTATAGGAAAATGGGAATGTTATTGGTAGTAATGTTGTTTTGGTAATTGTTTACTAATAAATCATCACAATTAATTGTCATTATGAGGAGTCACAAAGTTTCTCATGCCAGGCGTGGTAAAAAAAGAAAAACCCCTGAAAGCCGACAGAAGGAAGAAGAACAGATAAGTGAAAGGGAGTGAATTGAAGATAAAAAAATTTAAAATATAAGTAAAAGTGAAAGCATAGAAAGAAGGAGAGAAAGTTGGCGGGGAAGGAGAGGGGAAGCGGGACTGAGAGAGCGAGCATGGCATCGAGCAGAATGGAGCAGCGGCAGCCAGAATGAACTGTTCGCCGCTAAACGACAGCCACTTTATTTAGAGAGATAAACAAATTTGAAACCTCCACAGTCTTCCTCTCTCTCACCCCCCCTGCAGTCCCTTCTCTTCCTCGACTTAACACCGTCTGACATCTCCTCAAAAGAAAAAAGGAAATACTCTTTTAGTCTCCCCGGTTCTTCTGCCAACTTTCACTTCCTCTTTCTGTCTCATTCCCTCTCTTTGGCTCTCTGTGCATCTCTATGTGTCTCTCTCTTTTTTCAATCTCTTCCTGTCTATGACCCTCTGTCTTAATCTATCTATCCCTCTATATATCTTTTTTATATATATTTTATCTCTTTGCCTCCCTCCCACTCTATCGCTGTCTCTTCTATCTCTCTCTGCCCCATTTCTCCACCTATTTCCTCTCAGATATTCGACACATTTCCCCCTTCTGGCAAAAAGAAATAAAAGACGAAGGAAGTGCATTAAAAGGCCAATCTTCGATTTTCTCACGAGCTTCCCCTCGTGCCTCTTTCTTCTCTGGCCCAGAGAGCGAGATGGGATGAAGGAGTGGTATAATTGAATGAAAGGAGGAGACACACAACATTTGGAGGAAGGGTCTGAAGAGAGTGTTTTTTTTCCGTGAGAGAGCGACGGAGGATGAGGAGGAAAAGAGGGGAAGAAGGGGAGCGTAGAGGAGAGGTGGAAGGATGGCATGTGTGAGACGTGTCAGACATGTGACAAGAGAGTGAGACCACAGGAAGAGGGAACTTGAGAGATAGAGATCCAAGGAGAGATGACAGAAACAGGAAGTATTGCCTGAAGATGGAGGCTGAAGGGTTTGAGAGGAGCAGAGGATCTGAGTAGGTTAAAGTTTTCCTCAATCGTTTAAACACGGTTTCTGAAACTATAGCTCATTTTCTCAAAACTCTAAACACAAACCTGAGAAGAGTTAATCATTTTGTCAAAAATACACAAATTCTTCTCAAATCAGATTTTTTCAACCAAACAATAAACACACCTATCAAATGAATATCTCTTAGAGAGCATCAATTAAACACTGGTGTGATCAATTCAAAACACTTCCATCAAAATACTATTTACATATGTATTGGCTTTATGAGGCCATGTTACATATTGCAATGTATACAATTGTTTAGAAATATCTTTCTTTTTTAAAGTTGCAATTAGGTGGTAAATATAGTATAAAGACTGTTGTCATATTGTATTAGAATACTGTGAATATATCATATAAATATTGCATTGACGCAATCGTATCAGAATAGGATACAATGCATATTTGTCTATCCAATTAGCTCCAATGGGCTAAACTCACAATCCCAACTTCCCAGAGTCATACTGTACACCTATAGTTGATGCTGCAACATTGTTCTGACAATACACCAATGTTACCTATTTTGGTCAATTACAGTACAGTAATTGCACTGATAAGTAAAATGAAAAACACTACAGTAAGAAAATGTTTAGACTGTCTTTCGGGGATGTAATGATGAAATCAGTGCAAGTACAAGTACAAAAAGGTAACAAAGCAAATATATATATATATATATATATATATATATATATATATATATATATATACATATATATATATATTACTGTAATACAGTTAAATGTTCAGCTGAACTGGCATAAAAAGCTTTTCATAGGCCAACAAAAAATAAAAATAAGAATACAAATGAGGTGAAACTGATCTACATGTAAATCAGTATGTATCCCACCTCCAACCCTGAGCAGGCCAAAGGACCATATCTACAACACAGTAGAGCTCATCGAGTCCTCTTTTATGCTCTGACACATGATTGAAGTGTTTTGCCAGTTGAGTTTGAACAGTTGTGAAGTGAGTTAGACTTATTGGTAACTAGTTGTTGCGTTTTGAAGCCCAGTGTGTTCCAGGTGAACCAAATGTGCTAAATGATAAGATTTGTGCTTAGAGTTT
>NW_027641289.1:22500-25614 GCF_949987615.1 Pollachius pollachius
CATACACACGATGGCAATGTATGTAATAAAAGACACAGACAGATGGATCCAGGAAGGAAAGGGGAGACGAGGAGATATTGGATACGGAGAGACAGGGAGATGAAGGGAGGGAGAAAGGTACAGGGGGGCGAGTGAGGAGAAGCGGAGCGAGGCGAAGGATGTGCGCCACGTTGCGACATCCTGTTTTCCACGGCGCAGATGAAAGAGGGGTGGGAGGGCTTAGCCAGGAGTGGGAGGAAAAAATGAAAGAACAGGAGATGAGATTGGGCCCAAAGAGAGAGGAGCGAGGGAGAGAGAACGAGAGAGTGAAAGAGCGTGGGAGCGAGAGAGAGAGGCAGAGAGATTGAAAGAGAGTGTGGGAGAGAGTGACACGTGGTGGTGGCGTGGGTCAGGAGGTAAAGAGCACTAGAGATGGGGTGAGAGGGAGAGGGCTCTGGAGATGACAGGAGAGGAAGGCTTGTAAACAACGACAGAGACAGTTGTAGAGAGAGAGGGCTGGAGCTGAAGGGGGAAGGGGCGGGGGATTGTTAATAGAAAGCACAAGGGGTGTTTATGGCAGGGAAAAAGCCATCTTTAATGCCATCTAAAAATATCATTGGCGATAGAGTGGGAGCTAGTGGGGGAGAGAGAGAGAGAGGAGAGAAGAGAGAGAGAGAGAGTGAGAGAGAGAGAGAGAGAGAGAGAGAGAGAGAGGCAATTACAGCAGGCCTATTAGCATGCACAACTCTAGCAGTAAGTATTCACAGAGCCGGAGAGGGGGGCTGAGCAGAGCCTCTGGGCGTGCGCCAGGAAGCTGGCTTGACGGCCCCCCTTAAGGGCGCTTCCGGACATCCATCAGAGCACCCGCTCATCTGAGGTTGGGGCCAGGTGAACCCAGCAGCACCACATGTGGCGTCGCCTCCTGTGTGAGCCTCTCATTGTTGCCCACAGACAGGTAGCAGCTTATGGAGTACTGTTCTGGCAATCGATCCCCGAATCAGCCAATGAAACAGTCAGCCAGTCAGTCAGTCAATTAATGGACAGGATAAATACAGAGTTATTGACCAGCCAAATTAAAATCGATTGATTTGACAGTCAATCAGATGGACAAACGCTCAGGTGATTATTCAACCAGTTAGTCGCTTGGGCAGTCGGTCAGACCCACTGACATCCAGGTGGTAAACAGGCTGTATCCAACGCACAGGCATGAATAAATAATCACAAGGAGAAAGACTGTGACATTCATCCATCAATATTTCACCAATTCATATCTCCACTTTCCGTTCCATCTGTCCATCTGTCCATCTCTCCATCCTTCCTCCCATCCAATTAGCAGGCCAGTCAGCCAGCCAGACAGACAGACAGGTTGCCAACTGACGGACAGGGAATGCATGCATGATTGGGAGACAGCACTCACACACTTGTATTGACAGGGTTATGAGAAACCACACACACACACACACACACGCACACACACACACACACACACAAACACACACACGCACACACAAACACACACTATTCCTTTGTAAAAAACAGTGGATTAAAGACACTAATCCAAACGGACACACATTGCTCTAATATTCAAGGCCATCAATGAAGGCAGACATGTGACCACGCAAACAGAATGACAGACACACAAACACACACAAACACAAACAACATGAATGCAAAGTCTTAGCCAGGTGCAGCCTGTCACACACGCTCGCCAAGACGGTGATATTAAGCCGAGCTGACATTTTGACACACTATCAGAGCATTTTAGATAAACATTCATGCACACATACGCACACACACACACACACATTTCACCACCCCTCACCCCCGGCACTGCAAGTGTGGAGTCTGATAAAGAATTGCACATCACAGTCACATACTGTTGTCCAGACACACACACACACACACACACACACACACACACACACACACACACACAAATGCACACACAAGCAGACACCTTTGTCAACAGACATACACACACAGACAAAAACACAATTCTCTACAGACACATACACACACCCCTGTCAACACACCCACACACACACCCACACACACACACACACCGCACACACACACACACACACACAACACACACACACACACACACACACACACACACACACACACACACACACGTACAGCGCCATTGGTTTCCTTTCAATTAATTTCCCAAGCACTAGAACAGCAACAACAACAAAAACAATCTTCCATATCGGAAATAAAAGTTGTTGAAGTCGGAGCCGGCAGTCTGGCTGTGCTCCATTGTGTTTCCACCTCACCAAACGGCCTGATACGCTGGAACTCTGACATTCAGGCAAGCCTGATGCAACAGGTCTGTCTTACAGCCGATTTGACGGTGTAACGCGGGAAAGAATTGACAACTTTACACTCACCTCTGCTCTGTATCAGAAAACGCATTGCCATAGACACAGTCTCCTGCTGTCAAATCCATACACTCTCCCACCTGAACCAGCAGTGGTTGTTTCTCTTGTAGTTAGTTAACAGAAAAACAAGACGTTTCACATGACACGTCATATGTCTGTGTTCGTTTTCAACAGTTTCCGAGGTGACCAGGACGAGCGAAGATAAACGGACACAGGCACGACGGAGACACCACCAGAGGAGGGGAGATGTATAAACGGCAAGGAGAGGACACGGAAACACACCGCTATTAGGATGCGGTGATCCAAAAGGATAAAGAGAGAGAGGGGGTTTAACGGAGCACCGAGAGGGCCAACCAAGCAGTACAGAGATACAGTGTGAGACACACACACGCACACGCACAGTAACATACACACACACACACACACACCCACACACACACACACACACACACACACACACACACACACACAAACATACACAGGACACAGACACCAGGCCACAGATAATACTAAATTATCCACAGTCACACTTTGGCACACACTCACAATGGGGTTTCCTGGAGCTAACAAGTACAAACATGACCTAGCCTTGTCCCTGAGAAACCTCCCAGTAGGCTGGACCTGGCGCAGGGGGAAGCGGACCTGAGCCAAGCACAGACGCCAACGCGCGCACACACACACACACACACACACACACACACACACACACACACACACACACACACACACACACACACACACACGCACGCAC
>NW_027641288.1:0-46315 GCF_949987615.1 Pollachius pollachius
TTCACATGTCAAGTTTTTATGTGTGCAAAATGCTTTTCAGAGCGAGAGAAGCACTTTTTGACCAACAATGTGATTCTGACCTTTCAATTTTGATATTGCTCAAAACTAATGGAATTCACTCCCAAATGGTGGTTTATGCTTAAATAACCCTTTTGTAAGCATAATAACACGTTTCCATTGAAAGAAACAGAAATATTCACATGTCAAGTTTTTATGCGTGCAAAATGCTTTTCAGAGCGAGAGACGCACTTTTTGACCAACAATGTGACTCTGACCTTTCAATTTTGATGTTGCTCAAAACTAATGGAATTCACTCCCAAATGGTGGTTTATGCTTAAATAACCCTTTTGTAAGCATAATAACACGTTTCCATTGAAATTAACAGAAATATTCACATGTCAAGTTTTTATGTGTGCAAAATGCTTTTCAGAGCGAGAGAAGCACTTTTTGACCAACAATGTGATTCTGACCTTTCAATTTTGATATTGCTCAAAACTAATGGAATTCACTCCCAAATGGTGGTTTATGCTTAAATAACCCTTTTGTAAGCATAATAACACGTTTCCATTGAAAGAAACAGAAATATTCACATGTCAAGTTTTTATGCGTGCAAAATGCTTTTCAGAGCGAGAGAAGCACTTTTTGACCAACAATGTGATTTTTACCTTTCAATTTTGATATTGCTCAAAACTAATGGAATTCACTCCCAAATGGTGGTTCATGCTTAAATAACCCTTTTGTATCATAATAACACGTTTCCATTGAAAGAAACAGAAATATTCACATGTCAAGTTGTTATGCGTGCAAAATGCTTTTCAGAGCGAGAGAAGCACTTTTTGACCAACAATGTGACTCTGACCTTTCAATTTTGATATTGCTCAAAACTAATGGAATTCACTCCCAAATGGTGGTTTATGCTTAAATAACCCTTTTGTAAGCATAATAACACGTTTCCATTGAAAGAAACAGAAATATTCACATGTCAAGTTTTTATGCGTGCAAAATGCTTTTCAGAGCGAGAGAAGCACTTTTTGACCAACAATGTGATTTTTACCTTTCAATTTTGATATTGCTCAAAACTAATGGAATTCACTCCCAAATGGTGGTTTATGCTTAAATAACCCTTTTGTAAGCATAATAACACGTTTCCATTGAAAGAAACAGAAATATTCACATGTCAAGTTTTTATGCGTGCAAAATGCTTTTCAGAGCGAGAGAAGCACTTTTTGACCAACAATGTGATTCTGACCTTTCAATTTTGATATTGCTCAAAACTAATGGAATTCACTCCCAAATGGTGGTTTATGCTTAAATAACCCTTTTGTAAGCATAATAACACGTTTGAATTGAAAGAAACAGAAATATTCACATGTCAAGTTTTTATGCGTGCAAAATGCTTTTCAGAGCGAGAGAAGCACTTTTTGACCAACAATGTGATTTTTACCTTTCAATTTTGATATTGCTCAAAACTAATGGAATTCACTCCCAAATGGTGGTTTATGCTTAAATAACCCTTTTGTAAGCATAATAACACGTTTCCATTGAAAGAAACAGAAATATTCACATGTCAAGTTTTTATGCGTGCAAAATGCTTTTCAGAGCGAGAGAAGCACTTTTTGACCAACAATGTGACTCTGACCTTTCAATTTTGATATTGCTCAAAACTAATGGAATTCACTCCCAAATGGTGGTTTATGCTTAAATAACCCTTTTGTAAGCATAATAACACGTTTCCATTGAAAGAAACAGAAATATTCACATGTCAAGTTTTTATGCGTGCAAAATGCTTTTCAGAGCGAGAGAACCACTTTTTGACCAACAATGTGACTCTGACCTTTCAATTTTGATATTGCTCAAAACTAATGGAATTCACTCCCAAATGGTGGTTTATGCTTAAATAACCCTTTTGTAAGCATAATAACACGTTTCCATTGAAAGAAACAGAAATATTCACATGTCAAGTTTTTATGCGTGCAAAATGCTTTTCAGAGCGAGAGAAGCACTTTTTGACCAACAATGTGACTCTGACCTTTCAATTTTGATATTGCTCAAAACTAATGGAATTCACTCCCAAATGGTGGTTTATGCTTAAATAACCCTTTTGTAAGCATAATAACACGTTTCCATTGAAAGAAACAGAAATATTCACATGTCAAGTTTTTATGCGTGCAAAATGCTTTTCAGAGCGAGAGAAGCACTTTTTGACCAACAATGTGATTTTTACCTTTCAATTTTGATATTGCTCAAAACTAATGGAATTCACTCCCAAATGGTGGTTTATGCTTAAATAACCCTTTTGTAAGCATAATAACACGTTTCCATTGAAAGAAACAGAAATATTCACATGTCAAGTTTTTATGCGTGCAAAATGCTTTTCAGAGCGAGAGAAGCACTTTTTGACCAACAATGTGACTCTGACCTTTCAATTTTGGTATTGCTCAAAACTAATGGAATTCACTCCCAAATGGTGGTTTATGCTTAAATAACCCTTTTGTAAGCATAATAACACGTTTCCATTGAAAGTAACAGAAATATTCACATGTCAAGTTTTTATGTGTGCAAAATGCTTTTCAGAGCAAGAGAAGCACCTTTTGACCAACAATGTGATTCTGACCTTTCAATTTTGATATTGCTCAAAACTAATGGAATTCACTCCCAAATGGTGGTTTATGCTTAAATAACCCTTTTGTAAGCATAATAACACGTTTCCATTGAAAGAAACAGAAATATTCACATGTCAAGTTTTTATGCGTGCAAAATGCTTTTCAGAGCGAGAGAAGCACTTTTTGACCAACAATGTGATTTTTACCTTTCAATTTTGATGTTGCTCAAAACTAATGAAATTCACTCCCAAATGGTGGTTTATGCTTAAATAACCCTTTTGTAAGCATAATAACACGTTTCCATTGAAAGTAACAGAAATATTCACATGTCAAGTTTTTATGTGTGCAAAATGCTTTTCAGAGCGAGAGAAGCACTTTTTGACCAACAATGTGATTCTGACCTTTCAATTTTGATATTGCTCAAAACTAATGGAATTCACTCCCAAATGGTGGTTTATGCTTAAATAACCCTTTTGTAAGCATAATAACACGTTTGAATTGAAAGAAACAGAAATATTCACATGTCAAGTTTTTATGCGTGCAAAATGCTTTTCAGAGCGAGAGAAGCACTTTTTGACCAACAATGTGATTTTTACCTTTCAATTTTGATATTGCTCAAAACTAATGGAATTCACTCCCAAATGGTGGTTTATGCTTAAATAACCCTTTTGTATCATAATAACACGTTTCCATTGAAAGAAACAGAAATATTCACATGTCAAGTTTTTATGCGTGCAAAATGCTTTTCAGAGCGAGAGAACCACTTTTTGACCAACAATGTGACTCTGACCTTTCAATTTTGATATTGCTCAAAACTAATGGAATTCACTCCCAAATGGTGGTTTATGCTTAAATAACCCTTTTGTAAGCATAATAACACGTTTCCATTGAAAGAAACAGAAATATTCACATGTCAAGTTTTTATGTGTGCAAAATGCTTTTCAGAGCGAGAGAAGCACTTTTTGACCAACAATGTGATTTTTACCTTACAATGTTGATATTGCTCAAAACTAATGGAATTCACTCCCAAATGGTGGTTTATGCTTAAATAACCCTTTTGTAAGCATAATAACACGTTTCCATTGAAAGTAACAGAAATATTCACATGTCAAGTTTTTATGTGTGCAAAATGCTTTTCAGAGCGAGAGAAGAACTTTTTGACCAACAATGTGATTCTGACCTTTCAATTTTGATATTGCTCAAAACTAATGGAATTCACTCCCAAATGGTGGTTTATGCTTAAATAACCCTTTTGTAAGCATAATAACACGTTTCCATTGAAAGAAACAGAAATATTCACATGTCAAGTTTTTATGCGTGCAAAATGCTTTTCAGAGCGAGAGAAGCACTTTTTGACCAACAATGTGATTTTTACCTTTCAATTTTGATATTGCTCAAAACTAATGGAATTCACTCCCAAATGGTGGTTTATGCTTAAATAACCCTTTTGTAAGCATAATAACACGTTTCCATTGAAAGAAACAGAAATATTCACATGTCAAGTTTTTATGCGTGCAAAATGCTTTTCAGAGCGAGAGAAGCACTTTTTGACCAACAATGTGACTCTGACCTTTCAATTTTGGTATTGCTCAAAACTAATGGAATTCACTCCCAAATGGTGGTTTATGCTTAAATAACCCTTTTGTAAGCATAATAACACGTTTCCATTGAAAGTAACAGAAATATTCACATGTCAAGTTTTTATGTGTGCAAAATGCTTTTCAGAGCAAGAGAAGCACCTTTTGACCAACAATGTGATTCTGACCTTTCAATTTTGATATTGCTCAAAACTAATGGAATTCACTCCCAAATGGTGGTTTATGCTTAAATAACCCTTTTGTAAGCATAATAACACGTTTCCATTGAAAGAAACAGAAATATTCACATGTCAAGTTTTTATGCGTGCAAAATGCTTTTCAGAGCGAGAGAAGCACTTTTTGACCAACAATGTGATTTTTACCTTTCAATTTTGATGTTGCTCAAAACTAATGAAATTCACTCCCAAATGGTGGTTTATGCTTAAATAACCCTTTTGTAAGCATAATAACACGTTTCCATTGAAAGTAACAGAAATATTCACATGTCAAGTTTTTATGTGTGCAAAATGCTTTTCAGAGCGAGAGAAGCACTTTTTGACCAACAATGTGATTCTGACCTTTCAATTTTGATATTGCTCAAAACTAATGGAATTCACTCCCAAATGGTGGTTTATGCTTAAATAACCCTTTTGTAAGCATAATAACACGTTTGAATTGAAAGAAACAGAAATATTCACATGTCAAGTTTTTATGCGTGCAAAATGCTTTTCAGAGCGAGAGAAGCACTTTTTGACCAACAATGTGATTTTTACCTTTCAATTTTGATATTGCTCAAAACTAATGGAATTCACTCCCAAATGGTGGTTTATGCTTAAATAACCCTTTTGTATCATAATAACACGTTTCCATTGAAAGAAACAGAAATATTCACATGTCAAGTTTTTATGCGTGCAAAATGCTTTTCAGAGCGAGAGAAGCACTTTTTGACCAACAATGTGACTCTGACCTTTCAATTTTGATATTGCTCAAAACTAATGGAATTCACTCCCAAATGGTGGTTTATGCTTAAATAACCATTTTGTAAGCATAATAACACGTTTCCATTGAAAGAAACAGAAATATTCACATGTCAAGTTTTTATGCGTGCAAAATGCTTTTCAGAGCGAGAGAAGCACTTTTTGACCAACAATGTGATTTTTACCTTTCAATTTTGATATTGCTCAAAACTAATGGAATTCACTCCCAAATGGTGGTTTATGCTTAAATAACCCTTTTGTAAGCATAATAACACGTTTCCATTGAAAGAAACAGAAATATTCACATGTCAAGTTTTTATGCGTGCAAAATGCTTTTCAGAGCGAGAGAAGCACTTTTTGACCAACAATGTGATTCTGACCTTTCAATTTTGATTTTGCTCAAAACTAATGGAATTCACTCCCAAATGGTGGTTTATGCTTAAATAACCCTTTTGTAAGCATAATAACACGTTTGAATTGAAAGAAACAGAAATATTCACATGTCAAGTTTTTATGCGTGCAAAATGCTTTTCAGAGCGAGAGAAGCACTTTTTGACCAACAATGTGATTTTTACCTTTCAATTTTGATATTGCTCAAAACTAATGGAATTCACTCCCAAATGGTGGTTTATGCTTAAATAACCCTTTTGTAAGCATAATAACACGTTTCCATTGAAAGAAACAGAAATATTCACATGTCAAGTTTTTATGCGTGCAAAATGCTTTTCAGAGCGAGAGAAGCACTTTTTGACCAACAATGTGACTCTGACCTTTCAATTTTGATATTGCTCAAAACTAATGGAATTCACTCCCAAATGGTGGTTTATGCTTAAATAACCCTTTTGTAAGCATAATAACACGTTTCCATTGAAAGAAACAGAAATATTCACATGTCAAGTTTTTATGCGTGCAAAATGCTTTTCAGAGCGAGAGAAGCACTTTTTGACCAACAATGTGACTCTGACCTTTCAATTTTGATGTTGCTCAAAACTAATGGAATTCACTCCCAAATGGTGGTTTATGCTTAAATAACCCTTTTGTAAGCATAATAACACGTTTCCATTGAAAGTAACAGAAATATTCACATGTCAAGTTTTTATGTGTGCAAAATGCTTTTCAGAGCGAGAGAAGCACTTTTTGACCAACAATGTGATTCTGACCTTTCAATTTTGATATTGCTCAAAACTAATGGAATTCACTCCCAAATGGTGGTTTATGCTTAAATAACCCTTTTGTAAGCATAATAACACGTTTCCATTGAAAGAAACAGAAATATTCACATGTCAAGTTTTTATGCGTGCAAAATGCTTTTCAGAGCGAGAGAAGCACTTTTTGACCAACAATGTGATTTTTACCTTTCAATTTTGATATTGCTCAAAACTAATGGAATTCACTCCCAAATGGTGGTTTATGCTTAAATAACCCTTTTGTATCATAATAACACGTTTCCATTGAAAGAAACAGAAATATTCACATGTCAAGTTTTTATGCGTGCAAAATGCTTTTCAGAGCGAGAGAAGCACTTTTTGACCAACAATGTGACTCTGACCTTTCAATTTTGATATTGCTCAAAACTAATGGAATTCACTCCCAAATGGTGGTTTATGCTTAAATAACCCTTTTGTAAGCATAATAACACGTTTCCATTGAAAGAAACAGAAATATTCACATGTCAAGTTTTTATGCGTGCAAAATGCTTTTCAGAGCGAGAGAAGCACTTTTTGACCAACAATGTGATTTTTACCTTTCAATTTTGATATTGCTCAAAACTAATGGAATTCACTCCCAAATGGTGGTTTATGCTTAAATAACCCTTTTGTAAGCATAATAACACGTTTCCATTGAAAGAAACAGAAATATTCACATGTCAAGTTTTTATGCGTGCAAAATGCTTTTCAGAGCGAGAGAAGCACTTTTTGACCAACAATGTGATTCTGACCTTTCAATTTTGATATTGCTCAAAACTAATGGAATTCACTCCCAAATGGTGGTTTATGCTTAAATAACCCTTTTGTAAGCATAATAACACGTTTGAATTGAAAGAAACAGAAATATTCACATGTCAAGTTTTTATGCGTGCAAAATGCTTTTCAGAGCGAGAGAAGCACTTTTTGACCAACAATGTGATTTTTACCTTTCAATTTTGATATTGCTCAAAACTAATGGAATTCACTCCCAAATGGTGGTTTATGCTTAAATAACCCTTTTGTAAGCATAATAACACGTTTCCATTGAAAGAAACAGAAATATTCACATGTCAAGTTTTTATGCGTGCAAAATGCTTTTCAGAGCGAGAGAAGCACTTTTTGACCAACAATGTGACTCTGACCTTTCAATTTTGATATTGCTCAAAACTAATGGAATTCACTCCCAAATGGTGGTTTATGCTTAAATAACCCTTTTGTAAGCATAATAACACGTTTCCATTGAAAGTAACAGAAATATTCACATGTCAAGTTTTTATGTGTGCAAAATGCTTTTCAGAGCGAGAGAAGCACTTTTTGACCAACAATGTGATTCTGACCTTTCAATTTTGATATTGCTCAAAACTAATGGAATTCACTCCCAAATGGTGGTTTATGCTTAAATAACCCTTTTGTAAGCATAATAACACGTTTCCATTGAAAGAAACAGAAATATTCACATGTCAAGTTTTTATGCGTGCAAAATGCTTTTCAGAGCGAGAGAAGCACTTTTTGACCAACAATGTGACTCTGACCTTTCAATTTTGATATTGCTCAAAACTAATGGAATTCACTCCCAAATGGTGGTTTATGCTTAAATAACCCTTTTGTAAGCATAATAACACGTTTGAATTGAAAGAAACAGAAATATTCACATGTCAAGTTTTTATGCGTGCAAAATGCTTTTCAGAGCGAGAGAAGCACTTTTTGACCAACAATATGATTTTTACCTTACAATGTTGATATTGCTCAAAACTAATGGAATTCACTCCCAAATGGTGGTTTATGCATAAATAACCCTTTTGTAAGCATAATAACACGTTTCCATTGAAAGTAACAGAAATATTCACATGTCAAGTTTTTATGCGTGCAAAATGCTTTTCAGAGCGAGAGAACCACTTTTTGACCAACAATGTGACTCTGACCTTTCAATTTTGATATTGCTCAAAACTAATGGAATTCACTCCCAAATGGTGGTTTATGCTTAAATAACCCTTTTGTAAGCATAATAACACGTTTCCATTGAAAGTAACAGAAATATTCACATGTCAAGTTTTTATGTGTGCAAAATGCTTTTCAGAGCGAGAGAAGCACTTTTTGACCAACAATGTGACTCTGACCTTTCAATTTTGATATTGCTCAAAACTAATGGAATTCACTCCCAAATGGTGGTTTATGCTTAAATAACCCTTTTGTAAGCATAATAACACGTTTCCATTGAAAGAAACAGAAATATTCACATGTCAAGTTTTTATGTGTGCAAAATGCTTTTCAGAGCGAGAGAAGCACTTTTTGACCAACAATGTGATTTTTACCTTACAATGTTGATATTGCTCAAAACTAATGGAATTCACTCCCAAATGGTGGTTTATGCTTAAATAACCCTTTTGTAAGCATAATAACACGTTTCCATTGAAAGTAACAGAAATATTCACATGTCAAGTTTTTATGTGTGCAAAATGCTTTTCAGAGCGAGAGAAGAACTTTTTGACCAACAATGTGATTCTGACCTTTCAATTTTGATATTGCTCAAAACTAATGGAATTCACTCCCAAATGGTGGTTTATGCTTAAATAACCCTTTTGTAAGCATAATAACACGTTTCCATTGAAAGAAACAGAAATATTCACATGTCAAGTTTTTATGTGTGCAAAATGCTTTTCAGAGCGAGAGAAGCACTTTTTGACCAACAATGTGATTCTGACCTTTCAATTTTGATATTGCTCAAAACTAATGGAATTCACTCCCAAATGGTGGTTTATGCTTAAATAACCCTTTTGTAAGCATAATAACACGTTTCCATTGAAAGTAACAGAAATATTCACATGTCAAGTTTTTATGTGTGCAAAATGCTTTTCAGAGAGAGAGAAGCACTTTTTGACCAACAATGTGATTTTTACCTTACAATGTTGATATTGCTCAAAACTAATGGAATTCACTCCCAAATGGTGGTTTATGCTTAAATAACCCTTTTGTAAGCATAATAACACGTTTCCATTGAAAGAAACAGAAATATTCACATGTCAAGTTTTTATGCGTGCAAAATGCTTTTCAGAGCGAGAGAAGCACTTTTTGACCAACAATGTGATTTTTACCTTTCAATTTTGATATTGCTCAAAACTAATGGAATTCACTCCCAAATGGTGGTTTATGCTTAAATAACCCTTTTGTATCATAATAACACGTTTCCATTGAAAGAAACAGAAATATTCACATGTCAAGTTTTTATGCGTGCAAAATGCTTTTCAGAGCGAGAGAAGCACTTTTTGACCAACAATGTGATTTTTACCTTTCAATTTTGATGTTGCTCAAAACTAATGGAATTCACTCCCAAATGGTGGTTTATGCTTAAATAACCCTTTTGTAAGCAT
Organism: Pollachius pollachius; assembly: GCF_949987615.1. NCBI lineage: Eukaryota > Metazoa > Chordata > Actinopteri > Gadiformes > Gadidae > Pollachius > Pollachius pollachius. The sequence goes on from NW_027641288.1 coordinate 9,713, forward strand.
AATAACACGTTTCCATTGAAAGTAACAGAAATATTCACATGTCAAGTTTTTATGTGTGCAAAATGCTTTTCAGAGCGAGAGAAGCACTTTTTGACCAACAATGTGATTCTGACCTTTCAATTTTGATATTGCTCAAAACTAATGGAATTCACTCCCAAATGGTGGTTTATGCTTAAATAACCCTTTTGTAAGCATAATAACACGTTTGAATTGAAAGAAACAGAAATATTCACATGTCAAGTTTTTATGCGTGCAAAATGCTTTTCAGAGCGAGAGAAGCACTTTTTGACCAACAATGTGATTTTTACCTTTCAATTTTGATATTGCTCAAAACTAATGGAATTCACTCCCAAATGGTGGTTTATGCTTAAATAACCCTTTTGTATCATAATAACACGTTTCCATTGAAAGAAACAGAAATATTCACATGTCAAGTTTTTATGCGTGCAAAATGCTTTTCAGAGCGAGAGAAGCACTTTTTGACCAACAATGTGACTCTGACCTTTCAATTTTGATATTGCTCAAAACTAATGGAATTCACTCCCAAATGGTGGTTTATGCTTAAATAACCCTTTTGTAAGCATAATAACACGTTTCCATTGAAAGAAACAGAAATATTCACATGTCAAGTTTTTATGCGTGCAAAATGCTTTTCAGAGCGAGAGAAGCACTTTTTGACCAACAATGTGATTTTTACCTTTCAATTTTGATATTGCTCAAAACTAATGGAATTCACTCCCAAATGGTGGTTTATGCTTAAATAACCCTTTTGTAAGCATAATAACACGTTTCCATTGAAAGAAACAGAAATATTCACATGTCAAGTTTTTATGCGTGCAAAATGCTTTTCAGAGAGAGAGAAGCACTTTTTGACCAACAATGTGATTCTGACCTTTCAATTTTGATATTGCTCAAAACTAATGGAATTCACTCCCAAATGGTGGTTTATGCTTAAATAACCCTTTTGTAAGCATAATAACACGTTTGAATTGAAAGAAACAGAAATATTCACATGTCAAGTTTTTATGCGTGCAAAATGCTTTTCAGAGCGAGAGAAGCACTTTTTGACCAACAATGTGATTTTTACCTTTCAATTTTGATATTGCTCAAAACTAATGGAATTCACTCCCAAATGGTGGTTTATGCTTAAATAACCCTTTTGTAAGCATAATAACACGTTTCCATTGAAAGAAACAGAAATATTCACATGTCAAGTTTTTATGCGTGCAAAATGCTTTTCAGAGCGAGAGAAGCACTTTTTGACCAACAATGTGACTCTGACCTTTCAATTTTGATATTGCTCAAAACTAATGGAATTCACTCCCAAATGGTGGTTTATGCTTAAATAACCCTTTTGTAAGCATAATAACACGTTTCCATTGAAAGTAACAGAAATATTCACATGTCAAGTTTTTATGTGTGCAAAATGCTTTTCAGAGCGAGAGAAGCACTTTTTGACCAACAATGTGATTCTGACCTTTCAATTTTGATATTGCTCAAAACTAATGGAATTCACTCCCAAATGGTGGTTTATGCTTAAATAACCCTTTTGTAAGCATAATAACACGTTTCCATTGAAAGAAACAGAAATATTCACATGTCAAGTTTTTATGCGTGCAAAATGCTTTTCAGAGCGAGAGAAGCACTTTTTGACCAACAATGTGACTCTGACCTTTCAATTTTGATATTGCTCAAAACTAATGGAATTCACTCCCAAATGGTGGTTTATGCTTAAATAACCCTTTTGTAAGCATAATAACACGTTTGAATTGAAAGAAACAGAAATATTCACATGTCAAGTTTTTATGCGTGCAAAATGCTTTTCAGAGCGAGAGAAGCACTTTTTGACCAACAATATGATTTTTACCTTACAATGTTGATATTGCTCAAAACTAATGGAATTCACTCCCAAATGGTGGTTTATGCATAAATAACCCTTTTGTAAGCATAATAACACGTTTCCATTGAAAGTAACAGAAATATTCACATGTCAAGTTTTTATGCGTGCAAAATGCTTTTCAGAGCGAGAGAAGCACTTTTTGACCAACAATGTGACTCTGACCTTTCAATTTTGATATTGCTCAAAACTAATGGAATTCACTCCCAAATGGTGGTTTATGCTTAAATAACCCTTTTGTAAGCATAATAACACGTTTCCATTGAAAGTAACAGAAATATTCACATGTCAAGTTTTTATGTGTGCAAAATGCTTTTCAGAGCGAGAGAAGCACTTTTTGACCAACAATGTGACTCTGACCTTTCAATTTTGATATTGCTCAAAACTAATGGAATTCACTCCCAAATGGTGGTTTATGCTTAAATAACCCTTTTGTAAGCATAATAACACGTTTCCATTGAAAGAAACAGAAATATTCACATGTCAAGTTTTTATGTGTGCAAAATGCTTTTCAGAGCGAGAGAAGCACTTTTTGACCAACAATGTGATTTTTACCTTACAATGTTGATATTGCTCAAAACTAATGGAATTCACTCCCAAATGGTGGTTTATGCTTAAATAACCCTTTTGTAAGCATAATAACACGTTTCCATTGAAAGTAACAGAAATATTCACATGTCAAGTTTTTATGTGTGCAAAATGCTTTTCAGAGCGAGAGAAGAACTTTTTGACCAACAATGTGATTCTGACCTTTCAATTTTGATATTGCTCAAAACTAATGGAATTCACTCCCAAATGGTGGTTTATGCTTAAATAACCCTTTTGTAAGCATAATAACACGTTTCCATTGAAAGAAACAGAAATATTCACATGTCAAGTTTTTATGCGTGCAAAATGCTTTTCAGAGCGAGAGAAGCACTTTTTGACCAACAATGTGATTTTTACCTTTCAATTTTGATATTGCTCAAAACTAATGGAATTCACTCCCAAATGGTGGTTTATGCTTAAATAACCCTTTTGTAAGCATAATAACACGTTTCCATTGAAAGAAACAGAAATATTCACATGTCAAGTTTTTATGCGTGCAAAATGCTTTTCAGAGCGAGAGAAGCACTTTTTGACCAACAATGTGACTCTGACCTTTCAATTTTGATATTGCTCAAAACTAATGGAATTCACTCCCAAATGGTGGTTTATGCTTAAATAACCCTTTTGTAAGCATAATAACACGTTTCCATTGAAAGTAACAGAAATATTCACATGTCAAGTTTTTATGTGTGCAAAATGCTTTTCAGAGCAAGAGAAGCACTTTTTGACCAACAATGTGATTCTGACCTTTCAATTTTGATATTGCTCAAAACTAATGGAATTCACTCCCAAATGGTGGTTTATGCTTAAATAACCCTTTTGTAAGCATAATAACACGTTTCCATTGAAAGAAACAGAAATATTCACATGTCAAGTTTTTATGCGTGCAAAATGCTTTTCAGAGCGAGAGAAGCACTTTTTGACCAACAATGTGATTTTTACCTTTCAATTTTGATGTTGCTCAAAACTAATGGAATTCACTCCCAAATGGTGGTTTATGCTTAAATAACCCTTTTGTAAGCATAATAACACGTTTCCATTGAAAGTAACAGAAATATTCACATGTCAAGTTTTTATGTGTGCAAAATGCTTTTCAGAGCGAGAGAAGCACTTTTTGACCAACAATGTGATTCTGACCTTTCAATTTTGATATTGCTCAAAACTAATGGAATTCACTCCCAAATGGTGGTTTATGCTTAAATAACCCTTTTGTAAGCATAATAACACGTTTGAATTGAAAGAAACAGAAATATTCACATGTCAAGGTTTTTATGCGTGCAAAATGCTTTTCAGAGCGAGAGAAGCACTTTTTGACCAACAATGTGATTTTTACCTTTCAATTTTGATATTGCTCAAAACTAATGGAATTCACTCCCAAATGGTGGTTTATGCTTAAATAACCCTTTTGTATCATAATAACACGTTTCCATTGAAAGAAACAGAAATATTCACATGTCAAGTTTTTATGCGTGCAAAATGCTTTCAGAGCGAGAGAAGCACTTTTTGACCAACAATGTGACTCTGACCTTTCAATTTTGATATTGCTCAAAACTAATGGAATTCACTCCCAAATGGTGGTTTATGCTTAAATAACCCTTTTGTAAGCATAATAACACGTTTCCATTGAAAGAAACAGAAATATTCACATGTCAAGTTTTTATGCGTGCAAAATGCTTTTCAGAGCGAGAGAAGCACTTTTTGACCAACAATGTGATTTTTACCTTTCAATTTTGATATTGCTCAAAACTAATGGAATTCACTCCCAAATGGTGGTTTATGCTTAAATAACCCTTTTGTAAGCATAATAACACGTTTCCATTGAAAGAAACAGAAATATTCACATGTCAAGTTTTTATGCGTGCAAAATGCTTTTCAGAGCGAGAGAAGCACTTTTTGACCAACAATGTGATTCTGACCTTTCAATTTTGATATTGCTCAAAACTAATGGAATTCACTCCCAAATGGTGGTTTATGCTTAAATAACCCTTTTGTAAGCATAATAACACGTTTGAATTGAAAGAAACAGAAATATTCACATGTCAAGTTTTTATGCGTGCAAAATGCTTTTCAGAGCGAGAGAAGCACTTTTTGACCAACAATGTGATTTTTACCTTTCAATTTTGATATTGCTCAAAACTAATGGAATTCACTCCCAAATGGTGGTTTATGCTTAAATAACCCTTTTGTAAGCATAATAACACGTTTCCATTGAAAGAAACAGAAATATTCACATGTCAAGTTTTTATGCGTGCAAAATGCTTTTCAGAGCGAGAGAAGCACTTTTTGACCAACAATGTGACTCTGACCTTTCAATTTTGATATTGCTCAAAACTAATGGAATTCACTCCCAAATGGTGGTTTATGCTTAAATAACCCTTTTGTATCATAATAACACGTTTCCATTGAAAGAAACAGAAATATTCACATGTCAAGTTTTTATGCGTGCAAAATGCTTTTCAGAGCGAGAGAAGCACTTTTTGACCAACAATGTGATTCTGACCTTTCAATTTTGATATTGCTCAAAACTAATGGAATTCACTCCCAAATGGTGGTTTATGCTTAAATAACCCTTTTGTAAGCATAATAACACGTTTGAATTGAAAGAAACAGAAATATTCACATGTCAAGTTTTTATGCGTGCAAAATGCTTTTCAGAGCGAGAGAAGCACTTTTTGACCAACAATGTGATTTTTACCTTTCAATTTTGATATTGCTCAAAACTAATGGAATTCACTCCCAAATGGTGGTTTATGCTTAAATAACCCTTTTGTAAGCATAATAACACGTTTCCATTGAAAGAAACAGAAATATTCACATGTCAAGTTTTTATGCGTGCAAAATGCTTTTCAGAGCGAGAGAAGCACTTTTTGACCAACAATGTGACTCTGACCTTTCAATTTTGATATTGCTCAAAACTAATGGAATTCACTCCCAAATGGTGGTTTATGCTTAAATAACCCTTTTGTAAGCATAATAACACGTTTCCATTGAAAGTAACAGAAATATTCACATGTCAAGTTTTTATGTGTGCAAAATGCTTTTCAGAGCGAGAGAAGCACTTTTTGACCAACAATGTGATTCTGACCTTTCAATTTTGATATTGCTCAAAACTAATGGAATTCACTCCCAAATGGTGGTTTATGCTTAAATAACCCTTTTGTAAGCATAATAACACGTTTCCATTGAAAGAAACAGAAATATTCACATGTCAAGTTTTTATGCGTGCAAAATGCTTTTCAGAGCGAGAGAAGCACTTTTTGACCAACAATGTGACTCTGACCTTTCAATTTTGATATTGCTCAAAACTAATGGAATTCACTCCCAAATGGTGGTTTATGCTTAAATAACCCTTTTGTAAGCATAATAACACGTTTGAATTGAAAGAAACAGAAATATTCACATGTCAAGTTTTTATGCGTGCAAAATGCTTTTCAGAGCGAGAGAAGCACTTTTTGACCAACAATATGATTTTTACCTTACAATGTTGATATTGCTCAAAACTAATGGAATTCACTCCCAAATGGTGGTTTATGCATAAATAACCCTTTTGTAAGCATAATAACACGTTTCCATTGAAAGTAACAGAAATATTCACATGTCAAGTTTTTATGCGTGCAAAATGCTTTTCAGAGCGAGAGAAGCACTTTTTGACCAACAATGTGACTCTGACCTTTCAATTTTGATATTGCTCAAAACTAATGGAATTCACTCCCAAATGGTGGTTTATGCTTAAATAACCCTTTTGTAAGCATAATAACACGTTTCCATTGAAAGTAACAGAAATATTCACATGTCAAGTTTTTATGTGTGCAAAATGCTTTTCAGAGCGAGAGAAGCACTTTTTGACCAACAATGTGACTCTGACCTTTCAATTTTGATATTGCTCAAAACTAATGGAATTCACTCCCAAATGGTGGTTTATGCTTAAATAACCCTTTTGTAAGCATAATAACACGTTTCCATTGAAAGAAACAGAAATATTCACATGTCAAGTTTTTATGTGTGCAAAATGCTTTTCAGAGCGAGAGAAGCACTTTTTGACCAACAATGTGATTTTTACCTTACAATGTTGATATTGCTCAAAACTAATGGAATTCACTCCCAAATGGTGGTTTATGCTTAAATAACCCTTTTGTAAGCATAATAACACGTTTCCATTGAAAGTAACAGAAATATTCACATGTCAAGTTTTTATGTGTGCAAAATGCTTTTCAGAGCGAGAGAAGAACTTTTTGACCAACAATGTGATTCTGACCTTTCAATTTTGATATTGCTCAAAACTAATGGAATTCACTCCCAAATGGTGGTTTATGCTTAAATAACCCTTTTGTAAGCATAATAACACGTTTCCATTGAAAGAAACAGAAATATTCACATGTCAAGTTTTTATGCGTGCAAAATGCTTTTCAGAGCGAGAGAAGCACTTTTTGACCAACAATGTGATTTTTACCTTTCAATTTTGATATTGCTCAAAACTAATGGAATTCACTCCCAAATGGTGGTTTATGCTTAAATAACCCTTTTGTAAGCATAATAACACGTTTCCATTGAAAGAAACAGAAATATTCACATGTCAAGTTTTTATGCGTGCAAAATGCTTTTCAGAGCGAGAGAAGCACTTTTTGACCAACAATGTGACTCTGACCTTTCAATTTTGATATTGCTCAAAACTAATGGAATTCACTCCCAAATGGTGGTTTATGCTTAAATAACCCTTTTGTAAGCATAATAACACGTTTCCATTGAAAGTAACAGAAATATTCACATGTCAAGTTTTTATGTGTGCAAAATGCTTTTCAGAGCAAGAGAAGCACTTTTTGACCAACAATGTGATTCTGACCTTTCAATTTTGATATTGCTCAAAACTAATGGAATTCACTCCCAAATGGTGGTTTATGCTTAAATAACCCTTTTGTAAGCATAATAACACGTTTCCATTGAAAGAAACAGAAATATTCACATGTCAAGTTTTTATGCGTGCAAAATGCTTTTCAGAGCGAGAGAAGCACTTTTTGACCAACAATGTGATTTTTACCTTTCAATTTTGATGTTGCTCAAAACTAATGGAATTCACTCCCAAATGGTGGTTTATGCTTAAATAACCCTTTTGTAAGCATAATAACACGTTTCCATTGAAAGTAACAGAAATATTCACATGTCAAGTTTTTATGTGTGCAAAATGCTTTTCAGAGCGAGAGAAGCACTTTTTGACCAACAATGTGATTCTGACCTTTCAATTTTGATATTGCTCAAAACTAATGGAATTCACTCCCAAATGGTGGTTTATGCTTAAATAACCCTTTTGTAAGCATAATAACACGTTTGAATTGAAAGAAACAGAAATATTCACATGTCAAGTTTTTATGCGTGCAAAATGCTTTTCAGAGCGAGAGAAGCACTTTTTGACCAACAATGTGATTTTTACCTTTCAATTTTGATATTGCTCAAAACTAATGGAATTCACTCCCAAATGGTGGTTTATGCTTAAATAACCCTTTTGTATCATAATAACACGTTTCCATTGAAAGAAACAGAAATATTCACATGTCAAGTTTTTATGCGTGCAAAATGCTTTTCAGAGCGAGAGAAGCACTTTTTGACCAACAATGTGACTCTGACCTTTCAATTTTGATATTGCTCAAAACTAATGGAATTCACTCCCAAATGGTGGTTTATGCTTAAATAACCCTTTTGTAAGCATAATAACACGTTTCCATTGAAAGAAACAGAAATATTCACATGTCAAGTTTTTATGCGTGCAAAATGCTTTTCAGAGCGAGAGAAGCACTTTTTGACCAACAATGTGATTTTTACCTTTCAATTTTGATATTGCTCAAAACTAATGGAATTCACTCCCAAATGGTGGTTTATGCTTAAATAACCCTTTTGTAAGCATAATAACACGTTTCCATTGAAAGAAACAGAAATATTCACATGTCAAGTTTTTATGCGTGCAAAATGCTTTTCAGAGCGAGAGAAGCACTTTTTGACCAACAATGTGATTCTGACCTTTCAATTTTGATATTGCTCAAAACTAATGGAATTCACTCCCAAATGGTGGTTTATGCTTAAATAACCCTTTTGTAAGCATAATAACACGTTTGAATTGAAAGAAACAGAAATATTCACATGTCAAGTTTTTATGCGTGCAAAATGCTTTTCAGAGCGAGAGAAGCACTTTTTGACCAACAATGTGATTTTTACCTTTCAATTTTGATATTGCTCAAAACTAATGGAATTCACTCCCAAATGGTGGTTTATGCTTAAATAACCCTTTTGTAAGCATAATAACACGTTTCCATTGAAAGAAACAGAAATATTCACATGTCAAGTTTTTATGCGTGCAAAATGCTTTTCAGAGCGAGAGAAGCACTTTTTGACCAACAATGTGACTCTGACCTTTCAATTTTGATATTGCTCAAAACTAATGGAATTCACTCCCAAATGCTGGTTTATGCTTAAATAACCCTTTTGTAAGCATAATAACACGTTTCCATTGAAAGTAACAGAAATATTCACATGTCAAGTTTTTATGTGTGCAAAATGCTTTTCAGAGCGAGAGAAGCACTTTTTGACCAACAATGTGATTCTGACCTTTCAATTTTGATATTGCTCAAAACTAATGGAATTCACTCCCAAATGGTGGTTTATGCTTAAATAACCCTTTTGTAAGCATAATAACACGTTTCCATTGAAAGAAACAGAAATATTCACATGTCAAGTTTTTATGCGTGCAAAATGCTTTTCAGAGCGAGAGAAGCACTTTTTGACCAACAATGTGACTCTGACCTTTCAATTTTGATATTGCTCAAAACTAATGGAATTCACTCCCAAATGGTGGTTTATGCTTAAATAACCCTTTTGTAAGCATAATAACACGTTTCCATTGAAAGAAACAGAAATATTCACATGTCAAGTTTTTATGCGTGCAAAATGCTTTTCAGAGCGAGAGAAGCACTTTTTGACCAACAATGTGACTCTGACCTTTCAATTTTGATGTTGCTCAAAACTAATGGAATTCACTCCCAAATGGTGGTTTATGCTTAAATAACCCTTTTGTAAGCATAATAACACGTTTCCATTGAAAGTAACAGAAATATTCACATGTCAAGTTTTTATGTGTGCAAAATGCTTTTCAGAGCGAGAGAAGCACTTTTTGACCAACAATGTGATTCTGACCTTTCAATTTTGATATTGCTCAAAACTAATGGAATTCACTCCCAAATGGTGGTTTATGCTTAAATAACCCTTTTGTAAGCATAATAACACGTTTCCATTGAAAGAAACAGAAATATTCACATGTCAAGTTTTTATGCGTGCAAAATGCTTTTCAGAGCGAGAGAAGCACTTTTTGACCAACAATGTGATTTTTACCTTTCAATTTTGATATTGCTCAAAACTAATGGAATTCACTCCCAAATGGTGGTTTATGCTTAAATAACCCTTTTGTATCATAATAACACGTTTCCATTGAAAGAAACAGAAATATTCACATGTCAAGTTTTTATGCGTGCAAAATGCTTTTCAGAGCGAGAGAAGCACTTTTGACCAACAATGTGACTCTGACCTTTCAATTTTGATATTGCTCAAAACTAATGGAATTCACTCCCAAATGGTGGTTTATGCTTAAATAACCCTTTTGTAAGCATAATAACACGTTTCCATTGAAAGAAACAGAAATATTCACATGTCAAGTTTTTATGCGTGCAAAATGCTTTTCAGAGCGAGAGAAGCACTTTTTGACCAACAATGTGATTTTTACCTTTCAATTTTGATATTGCTCAAAACTAATGGAATTCACTCCCAAATGGTGGTTTATGCTTAAATAACCCTTTTGTAAGCATAATAACACGTTTCCATTGAAAGAAACAGAAATATTCACATGTCAAGTTTTTATGCGTGCAAAATGCTTTTCAGAGCGAGAGAAGCACTTTTTGACCATCAATGTGATTCTGACCTTTCAATTTTGATATTGCTCAAAACTAATGGAATTCACTCCCAAATGGTGGTTTATGCTTAAATAACCCTTTTGTAAGCATAATAACACGTTTGAATTGAAAGAAACAGAAATATTCACGTCAAGTTTTTATGCGTGCAAAATGCTTTTCAGAGCGAGAGAAGCACTTTTTGACCAACAATGTGATTTTTACCTTTCAATTTTGATATTGCTCAAAACTAATGGAATTCACTCCCAAATGGTGGTTTATGCTTAAATAACCCTTTTGTAAGCATAATAACACGTTTCCATTGAAAGAAACAGAAATATTCACATGTCAAGTTTTTATGCGTGCAAAATGCTTTTCAGAGCGAGAGAAGCACTTTTTGACCAACAATGTGACTCTGACCTTTCAATTTTGATATTGCTCAAAACTAATGGAATTCACTCCCAAATGGTGGTTTATGCTTAAATAACCCTTTTGTAAGCATAATAACACGTTTCCATTGAAAGTAACAGAAATATTCACATGTCAAGTTTTTATGTGTGCAAAATGCTTTTCAGAGCGAGAGAAGCACTTTTTGACCAACAATGTGATTCTGACCTTTCAATTTTGATATTGCTCAAAAACTAATGGAATTCACTCCCAAATGGTGGTTTATGCTTAAATAACCCTTTTGTAAGCATAATAACACGTTTCCATTGAAAGTAACAGAAATATTCACATGTCAAGTTTTTATGTGTGCAAAATGCTTTTCAGAGCGAGAGAAGCACTTTTTGACCAACAATGTGATTCTGACCTTTCAATTTTGATATTGCTCAAAACTAATGGAATTCACTCCCAAATGGTGGTTTATGCTTAAATAACCCTTTTGTAAGCATAATAACACGTTTCCATTGAAAGAAACAGAAATATTCACATGTCAAGTTTTTATGCGTGCAAAATGCTTTTCAGAGCGAGAGAAGCACTTTTGACCAACAATGTGACTCTGACCTTTCAATTTTGATATTGCTCAAAACTAATGGAATTCACTCCCAAATGGTGGTTTATGCTTAAATAACCCTTTTGTAAGCATAATAACACGTTTGAATTGAAAGAAACAGAAATATTCACATGTCAAGTTTTTATGCGTGCAAAATGCTTTTCAGAGCGAGAGAAGCACTTTTTGACCAACAATATGATTTTTACCTTACAATGTTGATATTGCTCAAAACTAATGGAATTCACTCCAAATGGTGGTTTATGCATAAATAACCCTTTTGTAAGCATAATAACACGTTTCCATTGAAAGTAACAGAAATATTCACATGTCAAGTTTTTATGCGTGCAAAATGCTTTTCAGAGCGAGAGAAGCACTTTTTGACCAACAATGTGACTCTGACCTTTCAATTTTGATATTGCTCAAAACTAATGGAATTCACTCCAAATGGTGGTTTATGCTTAAATAACCCTTTTGTAAGCATAATAACACGTTTCCATTGAAAGTAACCGAAATATTCACATGTCAAGTTTTTATGCGTGCAAAATGCTTTTCAGAGCGAGAGAAGCACTTTTTGACCAACAATGTGATTTTTACCTTTCAATTTTGATATTGCTCAAAACTAATGGAATTCACTCCCAAATGGTGGTTTATGCTTAAATAACCCTTTTGTAAGCATAATAACACGTTTCCATTGAAAGAAACAGAAATATTCACATGTCAAGTTTTTATGCGTGCAAAATGCTTTTCAGAGCGAGAGAAGCACTTTTTGACCAACAATGTGATTTTTACCTTTCAATTTTGATATTGCTCAAAACTAATGGAATTCACTCCCAAATGGTGGTTTATGCTTAAATAACCCTTTTGTAAGCATAATAACACGTTTCCATTGAAAGAAACAGAAATATTCACATGTCAAGTTTTTATGCGTGCAAAATGCTTTTCAGAGCGAGAGAAGCACTTTTTGACCAACAATGTGATTCTGACCTTTCAATTTTGATATTGCTCAAAACTAATGAATTCACTCCCAAATGGTGGTTTATGCTTAAATAACCCTTTTGTAAGCATAATAACACGTTTGAATTGAAAGAAACAGAAATATTCACATGTCAAGTTTTTATGCGTGCAAAATGCTTTTCAGAGCGAGAGAAGCACTTTTTGACCAACAATGTGATTTTTACCTTTCAATTTTGATATTGCTCAAAACTAATGGAATTCACTCCCAAATGGTGGTTTATGCTTAAATAACCCTTTTGTAAGCATAATAACACGTTTCCATTGAAAGAAACAGAAATATTCACATGTCAAGTTTTTATGCGTGCAAAATGCTTTTCAGAGCGAGAGAAGCACTTTTTGACCAACAATGTGACTCTGACCTTTCAATTTTGATATTGCTCAAAACTAATGGAATTCACTCCCAAATGCTGGTTTATGCTTAAATAACCCTTTTGTAAGCATAATAACACGTTTCCATTGAAAGTAACAGAAATATTCACATGTCAAGTTTTTATGTGTGCAAAATGCTTTTCAGAGCGAGAGAAGCACTTTTTGACCAACAATGTGATTCTGACCTTTCAATTTTGATATTGCTCAAAACTAATGGAATTCACTCCCAAATGGTGGTTTATGCTTAAATAACCCTTTTGTAAGCATAATAACACGTTTCCATTGAAAGAAACAGAAATATTCACATGTCAAGTTTTTATGCGTGCAAAATGCTTTTCAGAGCGAGAGAAGCACTTTTTGACCAACAATGTGACTCTGACCTTTCAATTTTGATATTGCTCAAAACTAATGGAATTCACTCCCAAATGGTGGTTTATGCTTAAATAACCCTTTTGTAAGCATAATAACACGTTTCCATTGAAAGAAACAGAAATATTCACATGTCAAGTTTTTATGCGTGCAAAATGCTTTTCAGAGCGAGAGAAGCACTTTTTGACCAACAATGTGACTCTGACCTTTCAATTTTGATGTTGCTCAAAACTAATGGAATTCACTCCCAAATGGTGGTTTATGCTTAAATAACCCTTTTGTAAGCATAATAACACGTTTCCATTGAAAGTAACAGAAATATTCACATGTCAAGTTTTTATGTGTGCAAAATGCTTTTCAGAGCGAGAGAAGCACTTTTTGACCAACAATGTGATTCTGACCTTTCAATTTTGATATTGCTCAAAACTAATGGAATTCACTCCCAAATGGTGGTTTATGCTTAAATAACCCTTTTGTAAGCATAATAACACGTTTCCATTGAAAGAAACAGAAATATTCACATGTCAAGTTTTTATGCGTGCAAAATGCTTTTCAGAGCGAGAGAAGCACTTTTTGACCAACAATGTGATTTTTACCTTTCAATTTTGATATTGCTCAAAACTAATGGAATTCACTCCCAAATGGTGGTTTATGCTTAAATAACCCTTTTGTATCATAATAACACGTTTCCATTGAAAGAAACAGAAATATTCACATGTCAAGTTTTTATGCGTGCAAAATGCTTTTCAGAGCGAGAGAAGCACTTTTTGACCAACAATGTGACTCTGACCTTTCAATTTTGATATTGCTCAAAACTAATGGAATTCACTCCCAAATGGTGGTTTATGCTTAAATAACCCTTTTGTAAGCATAATAACACGTTTCCATTGAAAGAAACAGAAATATTCACATGTCAAGTTTTTATGCGTGCAAAATGCTTTTCAGAGCGAGAGAAGCACTTTTTGACCAACAATGTGATTTTTACCTTTCAATTTTGATATTGCTCAAAACTAATGGAATTCACTCCCAAATGGTGGTTTATGCTTAAATAACCCTTTTGTATCATAATAACACGTTTCCATTGAAAGAAACAGAAATATTCACATGTCAAGTTTTTATGCGTGCAAAATGCTTTTCAGAGCGAGAGAAGCACTTTTTGACCAACAATGTGACTCTGACCTTTCAATTTTGATATTGCTCAAAACTAATGGAATTCACTCCCAAATGGTGGTTTATGCTTAAATAACCCTTTTGTAAGCATAATAACACGTTTCCATTGAAAGAAACAGAAATATTCACATGTCAAGTTTTTATGCGTGCAAAATGCTTTTCAGAGCGAGAGAAGCACTTTTTGACCAACAATGTGATTTTTACCTTTCAATTTTGATATTGCTCAAAACTAATGGAATTCACTCCCAAATGGTGGTTTATGCTTAAATAACCCTTTTGTAAGCATAATAACACGTTTCCATTGAAAGAAACAGAAATATTCACATGTCAAGTTTTTATGCGTGCAAAATGCTTTTCAGAGCGAGAGAAGCACTTTTTGACCAACAATGTGATTCTGACTTTTCAATTTTGATATTGCTCAAAACTAATGGAATTCACTCCCAAATGGTGGTTTATGCTTAAATAACCCTTTTGTAAGCATAATAACACGTTTGAATTGAAAGAAACAGAAATATTCACATGTCAAGTTTTTATGTGTGCAAAATGCTTTTCAGAGCGAGAGAAGCACTTTTTGACCAACAATGTGATTTTTACCTTTCAATTTTGATATTGCTCAAAACTAATGGAATTCACTCCCAAATGGTGGTTTATGCTTAAATAACCCTTTTGTAAGCATAATAACACGTTTCCATTGAAAGAAACAGAAATATTCACATGTCAAGTTTTTATGCGTGCAAAATGCTTTTCAGAGCGAGAGAAGCACTTTTTGACCAACAATGTGACTCTGACCTTTCAATTTTGATATTGCTCAAAACTAATGGAATTCACTCCCAAATGGTGGTTTATGCTTAAATAACCCTTTTGTAAGCATAATAACACGTTTCCATTGAAAGTAACAGAAATATTCACATGTCAAGTTTTTATGTGTGCAAAATGCTTTTCAGAGCGAGAGAAGCACTTTTTGACCAACAATGTGATTCTGACCTTTCAATTTTGATATTGCTCAAAACTAATGGAATTCACTCCCAAATGGTGGTTTATGCTTAAATAACCCTTTTGTAAGCATAATAACACGTTTCCATTGAAAGAAACAGAAATATTCACATGTCAAGTTTTTATGCGTGCAAAATGCTTTTCAGAGCGAGAGAAGCACTTTTTGACCAACAATGTGACTCTGACCTTTCAATTTTGATATTGCTCAAAACTAATGGAATTCACTCCCAAATGGTGGTTTATGCTTAAATAACCCTTTTGTAAGCATAATAACACGTTTGAATTGAAAGAAACAGAAATATTCACATGTCAAGTTTTTATGCGTGCAAAATGCTTTTCAGAGCGAGAGAAGCACTTTTTGACCAACAATATGATTTTTACCTTACAATGTTGATATTGCTCAAAACTAATGGAATTCACTCCCAAATGGTGGTTTATGCATAAATAACCCTTTTGTAAGCATAATAACACGTTTCCATTGAAAGTAACAGAAATATTCACATGTCAAGTTTTTATGCGTGCAAAATGCTTTTCAGAGCGAGAGAAGCACTTTTTGACCAACAATGTGACTCTGACCTTTCAATTTTGATATTGCTCAAAACTAATGGAATTCACTCCCAAATGGTGGTTTATGCTTAAATAACCCTTTTGTAAGCATAATAACACGTTTCCATTGAAAGTAACAGAAATATTCACATGTCAAGTTTTTATGTGTGCAAAATGCTTTTCAGAGCGAGAGAAGCACTTTTTGACCAACAATGTGACTCTGACCTTTCAATTTTGATATTGCTCAAAACTAACGGAATTCACTCCCAAATGGTGGTTTATGCTTAAATAACCCTTTTGTAAGCATAATAACACGTTTCCATTGAAAGAAACAGAAATATTCACATGTCAAGTTTTTATGTGTGCAAAATGCTTTTCAGAGCGAGAGAAGCACTTTTTGACCAACAATGTGATTTTTACCTTACAATGTTGATATTGCTCAAAACTAATGGAATTCACTCCCAAATGGTGGTTTATGCTTAAATAACCCTTTTGTAAGCATAATAACACGTTTCCATTGAAAGTAACAGAAATATTCACATGTCAAGTTTTTATGTGTGCAAAATGCTTTTCAGAGCGAGAGAAGAACTTTTTGACCAACAATGTGATTCTGACCTTTCAATTTTGATATTGCTCAAAACTAATGGAATTCACTCCCAAATGGTGGTTTATGCTTAAATAACCCTTTTGTAAGCATAATAACACGTTTCCATTGAAAAAAACAGAAATATTCACATGTCAAGTTTTTATGCGTGCAAAATGCTTTTCAGAGCGAGAGAAGCACTTTTTGACCAACAATGTGATTTTTACCTTTCAATTTTGATATTGCTCAAAACTAATGGAATTCACTCCCAAATGGTGGTTTATGCTTAAATAACCCTTTTGTAAGCATAATAACACGTTTCCATTGAAAGAAACAGAAATATTCACATGTCAAGTTTTTATGCGTGCAAAATGCTTTTCAGAGCGAGAGAAGCACTTTTTGACCAACAATGTGACTCTGACCTTTCAATTTTGATATTGCTCAAAACTAATGGAATTCACTCCCAAATGGTGGTTTATGCTTAAATAACCCGTTTGTAAGCATAATAACACGTTTCCATTGAAAGTAACAGAAATATTCACATGTCAAGTTTTTATGTGTGCAAAATGCTTTTCAGAGCGAGAGAAGCACTTTTTGACCAACAATGTGATTCTGACCTTTCAATTTTGATATTGCTCAAAACTAATGGAATTCACTCCCAAATGGTGGTTTATGCTTAAATAACCCTTTTGTAAGCATAATAACACGTTTCCATTGAAAGAAACAGAAATATTCACATGTCAAGTTTTTATGTGTGCAAAATGCTTTTCAGAGCGAGAGAAGCACTTTTTGACCAACAATGTGATTTTTACCTTACAATGTTGATATTGCTCAAAACTAATGGAATTCACTCCCAAATGGTGGTTTATGCTTAAATAACCCTTTTGTAAGCATAATAACACGTTTGAATTGAAAGAAACAGAAATATTCACATGTCAAGTTTTTATGCGTGCAAAATGCTTTTCAGAGCGAGAGAAGCACTTTTTGACCAACAATGTGATTTTTACCTTTCAATTTTGATATTGCTCAAAACTAATGGAATTCACTCCCAAATGGTGGTTTATGCTTAAATAACCCTTTTGTAAGCATAATAACACGTTTCCATTGAAAGAAACAGAAATATTCACATGTCAAGTTTTTATGCGTGCAAAATGCTTTTCAGAGCGAGAGAAGCACTTTTTGACCAACAATGTGACTCTGACCTTTCAATTTTGATATTGCTCAAAACTAATGGAATTCACTCCCAAATGGTGGTTTATGCTTAAATAACCCTTTTGTAAGCATAATAACACGTTTCCATTGAAAGTAACAGAAATATTCACATGTCAAGTTTTTATGTGTGCAAAATGCTTTTCAGAGCGAGAGAAGCACTTTTTGACCAACAATGTGATTCTGACCTTTCAATTTTGATATTGCTCAAAACTAATGGAATTCACTCCCAAATGGTGGTTTATACTTAAATAACCCTTTTGTAAGCATAATAACACGTTTCCATTGAAAGAAACAGAAATATTCACATGTCAAGTTTTTATGCGTGCAAAATGCTTTTCAGAGCGAGAGAAGCACTTTTTGACCAACAATGTTACTCTGACCTTTCAATTTTGATATTGCTCAAAACTAATGGAATTCACTCCCAAATGGTGGTTTATGCTTAAATAACCCTTTTGTAAGCATAATAACACGTTTGAATTGAAAGAAACAGAAATATTCACATGTCAAGTTTTTATGCGTGCAAAATGCTTTTCAGAGCGAGAGAAGCACTTTTTGACCAACAATATGATTTTTACCTTACAATGTTGATATTGCTCAAAACTAATGGAATTCACTCCCAAATGGTGGTTTATGCATAAATAACCCTTTTGTAAGTATAATAACACGTTTCCATTGAAAGTAACAGAAATATTCACATGTCAAGTTTTTATGCGTGCAAAATGCTTTTCAGAGCGAGAGAAGCACTTTTTGACCAACAATGTGACTCTGACCTTTCAATTTTGATATTGCTCAAAACTAATGGAATTCACTCCCAAATGGTGGTTTATGCTTAAATAACCCTTTTGTAAGCATAATAACACGTTTCCATTGAAAGTAACAGAAATATTCACATGTCAAGTTTTTATGTGTGCAAAATGCTTTTCAGAGCGAGAGAAGCACTTTTTGACCAACAATGTGACTCTGACCTTTCAATTTTGATATTGCTCAAAACTTAATGGAATTCACTCCCAAATGGTGGTTTATGCTTAAATAACCCTTTTGTAAGCATAATAACACGTTTCCATTGAAAGTAACAGAAATATTCACATGTCAAGTTTTTATGTGTGCAAAATGCTTTTCAGAGCGAGAGAAGCACTTTTTGACCAACAATGTGATTCTGACCTTTCAATTTTGATATTGCTCAAAACTAATGGAATTCACTCCCAAATGGTTGTTTATGCTTAAATAACCCTTTTGTAAGCATAATAACACGTTTCCATTGAAAGAAACAGAAATATTCACATGTCAAGTTTTTATGCGTGCAAAATGCTTTTCAGAGCGAGAGAAGCACTTTTTGACCAACAATGTGATTTTTACCTTACAATGTTGATATTACTCAAAACTAATGGAATTCACTCCCAAATGGTGGTTTATGCTTAAATAACCCTTTTGTAAGCATAATAACACGTTTCCATTGAAAGTAACAGAAATATTCACATGTCAAGTTGTTATGTGTGCAAAATGCTTTTCAGAGCGAGAGAAGCACTTTTTGACCAACAATGTGATTCTGACCTTTCAATTTTGATATTGCTCAAAACTAATGGAATTCACTCCCAAATGGTGGTTTATGCTTAAATAACCCTTTTGTAAGCATAATAACACGTTTCCATTGAAAGAAACAGAAATATTCACATGTCAAGTTTTTATGCGTGCAAAATGCTTTTCAGAGCGAGAGAAGCACTTTTTGACCAACAATGTGATTTTTACCTTACAATGTTGATATTACTCAAAACTAATGGAATTCACTCCCAAATGGTGGTTTATGCTTAAATAACCCTTTTGTAAGCATAATAACACGTTTCCATTGAAAGTAACAGAAATATTCACATGTCAAGTTTTATGTGTGCAAAATGCTTTTCAGAGCGAGAGAAGCACTTTTTGACCAACAATGTGATTCTGACCTTTCAATTTTGATATTGCTCAAAACTAATGGAATTCACTACCAAATGGTGGTTTATGCTTAAATAACCCTTTTGTAAGCATAATAACACGTTTCCATTGAAAGAAACAGAAATATTCACATGTCAAGTTTTTATGCGTGCAAAATGCTTTTCAGAGCGAGAGAAGCACTTTTTGACCAACAATGTGATTTTTACCTTACAATGTTGATATTACTCAAAACTAATGGAATTCACTCCCAAATGGTGGTTTATGCTTAAATAACCCTTTTGTAAGCATAATAACACGTTTCCATTGAAAGTAACAGAAATATTCACATGTCAAGTTTTTATGTGTGCAAAATGCTTTTCAGAGCGAGAGAAGCACTTTTTGACCAACAATGTCATTCTGACCTTTCAATTTTGATATTGCTCAAAACTAATGGAATTCACTCCCAAATGGTGGTTTATGCTTAAATAACCCTTTTGTAAGCATAATAACACGTTTCCATTGAAAGTAACAGAAATATTCACATGTCAAGTTTTTATGTGTGCAAAATGCTTTTCAGAGCGAGAGAAGCACTTTTTGACCAACAATGTGACTCTGACCTTTCAATTTTGATATTGCTCAAAACTAATGGAATTCACTCCCAAATGGTGGTTTATGCTTAAATAACCCTTTTGTAAGCATAATAACACGTTTCCATTGAAAGTAACAGAAATATTCACATGTCAAGTTTTTATGTGTGCAAAATGCTTTTCAGAGCGAGAGAAGCACTTTTTGACCAACAATGTGATTCTGACCTTTCAATTTTGATATTGCTCAAAACTAATGGAATTCACTCCCAAATGGTGGTTTATGCTTAAATAACCCTTTTGTAAGCATAATAACACGTTTCCATTGAAAGAAACAGAAATATTCACATGTCAAGTTTTTATGCGTGCAAAATGCTTTTCAGAGCGAGAGAAGCACTTTTTGACCAACAATGTGATTTTTACCTTACAATGTTGATATTGCTCAAAACTAATGGAATTCACTCCCAAATGGTGGTTTATGCTTAAATAACCCTTTTGTAAGCATAATAACACGTTTCCATTGAAAGTAACAGAAATATTCACATGTCAAGTTTTTATGTGTGCAAAATGCTTTTCAGAGCGAGAGAAGCACTTTTTGACCAACAATGTGATTCTGACCTTTCAATTTTGATATTGCTCAAAACTAATGGAATTCACTCCCAAATGGTGGTTTATGCTTAAATAACCCTTTTGTAAGCATAATAACACGTTTCCATTGAAAGAAACAGAAATATTCACATGTCAAGTTTTTATGTGTGCAAAATGCTTTTCAGAGCGAGAGAAGCACTTTTTGACCAACAATGTGATTCTGACCTTTCAATTTTGATATTGCTCAAAACTAATGGAATTCACTCCCAAATGGTGGTTTATGCTTAAATAACCCTTTTGTAAGCATAATAACACGTTTCCATTGAAAGAAACAGAAATATTCACATGTCAAGTTTTTATGCGTGCAAAATGCTTTTCAGAGCGAGAGAAGCACTTTTTGACCAACAATGTGACTCTGACCTTTCAATTTTGATATTGCTCAAAACTAATGGAATTCACTCCCAAATGGTGGTTTATGCTTAAATAACCCTTTTGTAAGCATAATAACACGTTTCCATTGAAAGTAACAGAAATATTCACATGTCAAGTTTTTATGTGTGCAAAATGCTTTTCAGAGCGAGAGAAGCACTTTTTGACAAACAATGTGATTCTGACCTTTCAATTTTGATATTGCTCAAAACTAATGGAATTCACTCCCAAATGGTGGTTTATGCTTAAATAACCCTTGTGTAAGCATAATAACACGTTTCCATTGAAAGTAACAGAAATATTCACATGTCAAGTTTTTGTGTGTGCAAAATGCTTTTCAGAGCGAGAGAAGCACTTTTTGACCAACAATGTGATTCTGACCTTTCAATTTTGATATTGCTCAAAACTAATGGAATTCACTCCCAAATGGTGGTTTATGCTTAAATAACCCTTTTGTAAGCATAATAACACGTTTCCATTGAAAGAAACAGAAATATTCACATGTCAAGTTTTTATGCGTGCAAAATGCTTTTCAGAGCGAGAGAAGCACTTTTTGACCAACAATGTGATTTTTACCTTACAATGTTGATATTACTCAAAACTAATGGAATTCACTCCCAAATGGTGGTTTATGCTTAAATAACCCTTTTGTAAGCATAATAACACGTTTCCATTGAAAGTAACAGAAATATTCACATGTCAAGTTTTTATGTGTGCAAAATGCTTTTCAGAGCGAGAGAAGCACTTTTTGACCAACAATGTCATTCTGACCTTTCAATTTTGATATTGCTCAAAACTAATGGAATTCACTCCCAAATGGTGGTTTATGCTTAAATAACCCTTTTGTAAGCATAATAACACGTTTGAATTGAAAGAAACAGAAATATTCAAATGTCAAGTTTTTATGCGTGCAAAATGCTTTTCAGAGCGAGAGAAGCACTTTTTGACCAACAATGTGATTTTTACCTTACAATGTTGATATTGCTCAAAACTAATGGAATTCACTCCCAAATGGTGGTTTATGCTTAAATAACCCTTTTGTAAGCATAATAACACGTTTCCATTGAAAGTAACAGAAATATTCACATGTCAAGTTTTTATGTGTGCAAAATGCTTTTCAGAGCGAGAGAAGCACTTTTTGACCAACAATGTGATTCTGACCTTTCAATTTTGATATTGCTCAAAACTAATGGAATTCACTCCCAAATGGTGGTTTATGCTTAAATAACCCTTTTGTAAGCATAATAACACGTTTCCATTGAAAGTAACAGAAATATTCACATGTCAAGTTTTTATGTGTGCAAAATGCTTTTCAGAGCGAGAGAAGCACTTTTTGACCAACAATGTGATTCTGACCTTTCAATTTTGATATTGCTCAAAACTAATGGAATTCACTCCCAAATGGTGGTTTATGCTTAAATAACCCTTTTGTAAGCATAATAACACGTTTCCATTGAAAGAAACAGAAATATTCACATGTCAAGTTTTTATGCGTGCAAAATGCTTTTCAGAGCGAGAGAAGCACTTTTTGACCAACAATGTGACTCTGACCTTTCAATTTTGATATTGCTCAAAACTAATGGAATTCACTCCCAAATGGTGGTTTATGCTTAAATAACCCTTTTGTAAGCATAATAACACGTTTCCATTGAAAGTAACAGAAATATTCACATGTCAAGTTTTTATGTGTGCAAAATGCTTTTCAGAGCGAGAGAAGCACTTTTTGACAAACAATGTGATTCTGACCTTTCAATTTTGATATTGCTCAAAACTAATGGAATTCACTCCCAAATGGTGGTTTATGCTTAAATAACCCTTGTGTAAGCATAATAACACGTTTCCATTGAAAGTAACAGAAATATTCACATGTCAAGTTTTTGTGTGTGCAAAATGCTTTTCAGAGCGAGAGAAGCACTTTTTGACCAACAATGTGATTCTGACCTTTCAATTTTGATATTGCTCAAAACTAATGGAATTCACTCCCAAATGGTGGTTTATGCTTAAATAACCCTTTTGTAAGCATAATAACACGTTTCCATTGAAAGAAACAGAAATATTCACATGTCAAGTTTTTATGCGTGCAAAATGCTTTTCAGAGCGAGAGAAGCACTTTTTGACCAACAATGTGACTCTGACCTTTCAATTTTGATATTGCTCAAAACTAATGGAATTCACTCCCAAATGGTGGTTTATGCTTAAATAACCCTTTTGTAAGCATAATAACACGTTTCCATTGAAAGTAACAGAAATATTCACATGTCAAGTTTTTATGTGTGCAAAATGCTTTTCAGAGCGAGAGAAGCACTTTTTGACAAACAATGTGATTCTGACCTTTCAATTTTGATATTGCTCAAAACTAATGGAATTCACTCCCAAATGGTGGTTTATGCTTAAATAACCCTTGTGTAAGCATAATAACACGTTTCCATTGAAAGTAACAGAAATATTCACATGTCAAGTTTTTGTGTGTGCAAAATGCTTTTCAGAGCGAGAGAAGCACTTTTTGACCAACAATGTGATTCTGACCTTTCAATTTTGATATTGCTCAAAACTAATGGAATTCACTCCCAAATGGTGGTTTATGCTTAAATAACCCTTTTGTAAGCATAATAACATACGTTTCCATTGAAAGAAACAGAAATATTCACATGTCAAGTTTTTATGCGTGCAAAATGCTTTTCAGAGCGAGAGAAGCACTTTTTGACCAACAATGTGATTTTTACCTTACAATGTTGATATTACTCAAAACTAATGGAATTCACTCCCAAATGGTGGTTTATGCTTAAATAACCCTTTTGTAAGCATAATAACACGTTTCCATTGAAAGTAACAGAAATATTCACATGTCAAGTTTTTATGTGTGCAAAATGCTTTTCAGAGCGAGAGAAGCACTTTTTGACCAACAATGTCATTCTGACCTTTCAATTTTGATATTGCTCAAAACTAATGGAATTCACTCCCAAATGGTGGTTTATGCTTAAATAACCCTTTTGTAAGCATAATAACACGTTTGAATTGAAAGAAACAGAAATATTCAAATGTCAAGTTTTTATGCGTGCAAAATGCTTTTCAGAGCGAGAGAAGCACTTTTTGACCAACAATGTGATTTTTACCTTACAATGTTGATATTGCTCAAAACTAATGGAATTCACTCCCAAATGGTGGTTTATGCTTAAATAACCCTTTTGTAAGCATAATAACACGTTTCCATTGAAAGTAACAGAAATATTCACATGTCAAGTTTTTATGTGTGCAAAATGCTTTTCAGAGCGAGAGAAGCACTTTTTGACCAACAATGTGATTCTGACCTTTCAATTTTGATATTGCTCAAAACTAATGGAATTCACTCCCAAATGGTGGTTTATGCTTAAATAACCCTTTTGTAAGCATAATAACACGTTTCCATTGAAAGTAACAGAAATATTCACATGTCAAGTTTTTATGTGTGCAAAATGCTTTTCAGAGCGAGAGAAGCACTTTTTGACCAACAATGTGATTCTGACCTTTCAATTTTGATATTGCTCAAAACTAATGGAATTCACTCCCAAATGGTGGTTTATGCTTAAATAACCCTTTTGTAAGCATAATAACACGTTTCCATTGAAAGAAACAGAAATATTCACATGTCAAGTTTTTATGCGTGCAAAATGCTTTTCAGAGCGAGAGAAGCACTTTTTGACCAACAATGTGACTCTGACCTTTCAATTTTGATATTGCTCAAAACTAATGGAATTCACTCCCAAATGGTGGTTTATGCTTAAATAACCCTTTTGTAAGCATAATAACACGTTTCCATTGAAAGTAACAGAAATATTCACATGTCAAGTTTTTATGTGTGCAAAATGCTTTTCAGAGCGAGAGAAGCACTTTTTGACAAACAATGTGATTCTGACCTTTCAATTTTGATATTGCTCAAAACTAATGGAATTCACTCCCAAATGGTGGTTTATGCTTAAATAACCCTTGTGTAAGCATAATAACACGTTTCCATTGAAAGTAACAGAAATATTCACATGTCAAGTTTTTGTGTGTGCAAAATGCTTTTCAGAGCGAGAGAAGCACTTTTTGACCAACAATGTGATTCTGACCTTTCAATTTTGATATTGCTCAAAACTAATGGAATTCACTCCCAAATGGTGGTTTATGCTTAAATAACCCTTTTGTAAGCATAATAACACGTTTCCATTGAAAGAAACAGAAATATTCACATGTCAAGTTTTTATGCGTGCAAAATGCTTTTCAGAGCGAGAGAAGCACTTTTTGACCAACAATGTGATTTTTACCTTACGATGTTGATATTACTCAAAACTAATGGAATTCACTCCCAAATGGTGGTTTATGCTTAAATAACCCTTTTGTAAGCATAATAACACGTTTCCATTGAAAGAAACAGAAATATTCACATGTCAAGTTTTTATGCGTGCAAAATGCTTTTCAGAGCGAGAGAAGCACTTTTTGACCAACAATGTGACTCTGACCTTTCAATTTTGATATTGCTCAAAACTAATGGAATTCACTCCCAAATGGTGGTTTATGCTTAAATAACCCTTTTGTAAGCATAATAACACGTTTCCATTGAAAGTAACAGAAATATTCACATGTCAAGTTTTTATGTGTGCAAAATGCTTTTCAGAGCGAGAGAAGCACTTTTTGACAAACAATGTGATTCTGACCTTTCAATTTTGATATTGCTCAAAACTAATGGAATTCACTCCCAAATGGTGGTTTATGCTTAAATAACCCTTGTGTAAGCATAATAACACGTTTCCATTGAAAGTAACAGAAATATTCACATGTCAAGTTTTTGTGTGTGCAAAATGCTTTTCAGAGCGAGAGAAGCACTTTTTGACCAACAATGTGATTCTGACCTTTCAATTTTGATATTGCTCAAAACTAATGGAATTCACTCCCAAATGGTGGTTTATGCTTAAATAACCCTTTTGTAAGCATAATAACACGTTTCCATTGAAAGAAACAGAAATATTCACATGTCAAGTTTTTATGCGTGCAAAATGCTTTTCAGAGCGAGAGAAGCACTTTTTGACCAACAATGTGATTTTTACCTTACGATGTTGATATTACTCAAAACTAATGGAATTCACTCCCAAATGGTGGTTTATGCTTAAATAACCCTTTTGTAAGCATAATAACACGTTTCCATTGAAAGTAACAGAAATATTCACGTTTCTAGTTTTTATGTGTGCAAAATGCTTTTCAGAGCGAGAGAAGCACTTTTTGACCAACAATGTGATTTTTACCTTACAATGTTGATATTGCTCAAAACTAATGGAATTCACTCCCAAATGGTGGTTTATGCTTAAATAACCCTTTTGTAAGCATAATAACACGTTTCCATTGAAAGAAACAGAAATATTCACATGTCAAGTTTTTATGCGTGCAAAATGCTTTTCAGAGCGAGAGAAGCACTTTTTGACCAACAATGTGACTCTGACCTTTCAATTTTGATATTGCTCAAAACTAATGGAATTCACTCCCAAATGGTGGTTATGCTTAAATAACCCTTTTGTAAGCATAATAACACGTTTCCATTGAAAGTAACAGAAATATTCACATGTCAAGTTTTTATGTGTGCAAAATGCTTTTCAGAGCGAGAGAAGCACTTTTTGACCAACAATGTGATTCTGACCTTTCAATTTTGATATTGCTCCAAAACTAATGGAATTCACTCCCAAATGGTGGTTTATGCTTAAATAACCCTTTTGTAAGCATAATAACACGTTTCCATTGAAAGTAACAGAAATATTCACATGTCAAGTTTTTATGTGTGCAAAATGCTTTTCAGAGCGAGAGAAGCACTTTTTGACCAACAATGTGATTCTGACCTTTCAATTTTGATATTGCTCAAAACTAATGGAATTCACTCCCAAATGGTGGTTTATGCTTAAATAACCCTTTTGTAAGCATAATAACACGTTTCCATTGAAAGAAACAGAAATATTCACATGTCAAGTTTTTATGCGTGCAAAATGCTTTTCAGAGCGAGAGAAGCACTTTTTGACCAACAATGTGACTCTGACCTTTCAATTTTGATATTGCTCAAAACTAATGGAATTCACTCCCAAATGGTGGTTTATGCTTAAATAACCCTTTTGTAAGCATAATAACACGTTTCCATTGAAAGTAACAGAAATATTCACATGTCAAGTTTTTATGTGTGCAAAATGCTTTTCAGAGCGAGAGAAGCACTTTTTGACAAACAATGTGATTCTGACCTTTCAATTTTGATATTGCTCAAAACTAATGGAATTCACTCCCAAATGGTGGTTTATGCTTAAATAACCCTTGTGTAAGCATAATAACACGTTTCCATTGAAAGTAACAGAAATATTCACATGTCAATTTTTTGTGTGTGCAAAATGCTTTTCAGAGCGAGAGAAGCACTTTTTGACCAACAATGTGATTCTGACCTTTCAATTTTGATATTGCTCAAAACTAATGGAATTCACTCCCAAATGGTGGTTTATGCTTAAATAACCCTTTTGTAAGCATAATAACACGTTTCCATTGAAAGTAACAGAAATATTCACATGTCAAGTTTTTATGTGTGCAAAATGCTTTTCAGAGCGAGAGAAGCACTTTTTGACCAACAATGTCATTCTGACCTTTCAATTTTGATATTGCTCAAAACTAATGGAATTCACTCCCAAATGGTGGTTTATGCTTAAATAACCCTTTTGTAAGCATAATAACACGTTTGAATTGAAAGAAACAGAAATATTCAAATGTCAAGTTTTTATGCGTGCAAAATGCTTTTCAGAGCGAGAGAAGCACTTTTTGACCAACAATGTGATTTTTACCTTACAATGTTGATATTGCTCAAAACTAATGGAATTCACTCCCAAATGGTGGTTTATGCTTAAATAACCCTTTTGTAAGCATAATAACACGTTTCCATTGAAAGTAACAGAAATATTCACATGTCAAGTTTTTATGTGTGCAAAATGCTTTTCAGAGCGAGAGAAGCACTTTTTGACCAACAATGTGATTCTGACCTTTCAATTTTGATATTGCTCAAAACTAATGGAATTCACTCCCAAATGGTGGTTTATGCTTAAATAACCCTTTTGTAAGCATAATAACACGTTTCCATTGAAAGTAACAGAAATATTCACATGTCAAGTTTTTATGTGTGCAAAATGCTTTTCAGAGCGAGAGAAGCACTTTTTGACCAACAATGTGATTCTGACCTTTCAATTTTGATATTGCTCAAAACTAATGGAATTCACTCCCAAATGGTGGTTTATGCTTAAATAACCCTTTTGTAAGCATAATAACACGTTTCCATTGAAAGAAACAGAAATATTCACATGTCAAGTTTTTATGCGTGCAAAATGCTTTTCAGAGCGAGAGAAGCACTTTTTGACCAACAATGTGACTCTGACCTTTCAATTTTGATATTGCTCAAAACTAATGGAATTCACTCCCAAATGGTGGTTTATGCTTAAATAACCCTTTTGTAAGCATAATAACACGTTTCCATTGAAAGTAACAGAAATATTCACATGTCAAGTTTTTATGTGTGCAAAATGCTTTTCAGAGCGAGAGAAGCACTTTTTGACAAACAATGTGATTCTGACCTTTCAATTTTGATATTGCTCAAAACTAATGGAATTCACTCCCAAATGGTGGTTTATGCTTAAATAACCCTTGTGTAAGCATAATAACATGTTTCCATTGAAAGTAACAGAAATATTCACATGTCAAGTTTTTGTGTGTGCAAAATGCTTTTCAGAGCGAGAGAAGCACTTTTTGACCAACAATGTGATTCTGACCTTTCAATTTTGATATTGCTCAAAACTAATGGAATTCACTCCCAAATGGTGGTTTATGCTTAAATAACCCTTTTGTAAGCATAATAACACGTTTCCATTGAAAGTAACAGAAATATTCACGTTTCTAGTTTTTATGTGTGCAAAATGCTTTTCAGAGCGAGAGAAGCACTTTTTGACCAACAATGTGATTTTTACCTTACAATGTTGATATTGCTCAAAACTAATGGAATCACTCCCAAATGGTGGTTTATGCTTAAATAACCCTTTTGTAAGCATAATAACACGTTTCCATTGAAAGAAACAGAAATATTCACATGTCAAGTTTTTATGCGTGCAAAATGCTTTTCAGAGCGAGAGAAGCACTTTTTGACCAACAATGTGACTCTGACCTTTCAATTTTGATATTGCTCAAAACTAATGGAATTCACTCCCAAATGGTGGTTTATGCTTAAATAACCCTTTTGTAAGCATAATAACACGTTTCCATTGAAAGTAACAGAAATATTCACATGTCAAGTTTTTATGTGTGCAAAATGCTTTTCAGAGCGAGAGAAGCACTTTTTGACCAACAATGTGATTCTGACCTTTCAATTTTGATATTGCTCAAAACTAATGGAATTCACTCCCAAATGGTGGTTTATGCTTAAATAACCCTTTTGTAAGCATAATAACACGTTTCCATTGAAAGTAACAGAAATATTCACATGTCAAGTTTTTATGTGTGCAAAATGCTTTTCAGAGCGAGAGAAGCACTTTTTGACCAACAATGTGATTCTGACCTTTCAATTTTGATATTGCTCAAAACTAATGGAATTCACTCCCAAATGGTGGTTTATGCTTAAATAACCCTTTTGTAAGCATAATAACACGTTTCCATTGAAAGAAACAGAAATATTCACATGTCAAGTTTTTATGCGTGCAAAATGCTTTTCAGAGCGAGAGAAGCACTTTTTGACCAACAATGTGACTCTGACCTTTCAATTTTGATATTGCTCAAAACTAATGGAATTCACTCCCAAATGGTGGTTTATGCTTAAATAACCCTTTTGTAAGCATAATAACACGTTTCCATTGAAAGTAACAGAAATATTCACATGTCAAGTTTTTATCTGTGCAAAATGCTTTTCAGAGCGAGAGAAGCACTTTTTGACAAACAATGTGATTCTGACCTTTCAATTTTGATATTGCTCAAAACTAATGGAATTCACTCCCAAATGGTGGTTTATGCTTAAATAACCCTTGTGTAAGCATAATAACACGTTTCCATTGAAAGTAACAGAAATATTCACATGTCAAGTTTTTGTGTGTGCAAAATGCTTTTCAGAGCGAGAGAAGCACTTTTTGACCAACAATGTGATTCTGACCTTTCAATTTTGATATTGCTCAAAACTAATGGAATTCACTCCCAAATGGTGGTTTATGCTTAAATAACCCTTTTGTAAGCATAATAACACGTTTCCATTGAAAGAAACAGAAATATTCACATGTCAAGTTTTTATGCGTGCAAAATGCTTTTCAGAGCGAGAGAAGCACTTTTTGACCAACAATGTGATTTTTACCTTACGATGTTGATATTACTCAAAACTAATGGAATTCACTCCCAAATGGTGGTTTATGCTTAAATAACCCTTTTGTAAGCATAATAACACGTTTCCATTGAAAGTAACAGAAATATTCACGTTTCTAGTTTTTATGTGTGCAAAATGCTTTTCAGAGCGAGAGAAGCACTTTTTGACCAACAATGTGATTTTTACCTTACAATGTTGATATTGCTCAAAACTAATGGAATTCACTCCCAAATGGTGGTTTATGCTTAAATAACCCTTTTGTAAGCATAATAACACGTTTCCATTGAAAGAAACAGAAATATTCACATGTCAAGTTTTTATGCGTGCAAAATGCTTTTCAGAGCGAGAGAAGCACTTTTTGACCAACAATGTGACTCTGACCTTTCAATTTTGATATTGCTCAAAACTAATGGAATTCACTCCCAAATGGTGGTTTATGCTTAAATAACCCTTTTGTAAGCATAATAACACGTTTCCATTGAAAGTAACAGAAATATTCACATGTCAAGTTTTTATGTGTGCAAAATGCTTTTCAGAGCGAGAGAAGCACTTTTTGACCAACAATGTGATTCTGACCTTTCAATTTTGATATTGCTCAAAACTAATGGAATTCACTCCCAAATGGTGGTTTATGCTTAAATAACCCTTTTGTAAGCATAATAACACGTTTCCATTGAAAGTAACAGAAATATTCACATGTCAAGTTTTTATGTGTGCAAAATGCTTTTCAAAGCGAGAGAAGCACTTTTTGACCAACAATGTGATTCTGACCTTTCAATTTTGATATTGCTCAAAACTAATGGAATTCACTCCCAAATGGTGGTTTATGCTTAAATAACCCTTTTGTAAGCATAATAACACGTTTCCATTGAAAGAAACAGAAATATTCACATGTCAAGTTTTTATGCGTGCAAAATGCTTTTCAGAGCGAGAGAAGCACTTTTTGACCAACAATGTGACTCTGACCTTTCAATTTTGATATTGCTCAAAACTAATGGAATTCACTCCCAAATGGTGGTTTATGCTTAAATAACCCTTTTGTAAGCATAATAACACGTTTCCATTGAAAGTAACAGAAATATTCACATGTCAAGTTTTTATGTGTGCAAAATGCTTTTCAGAGCGAGAGAAGCACTTTTTGACAAACAATGTGATTCTGACCTTTCAATTTTGATATTGCTCAAAACTAATGGAATTCACTCCCAAATGGTGGTTTATGCTTAAATAACCCTTGTGTAAGCATAATAACACGTTTCCATTGAAAGTAACAGAAATATTCACATGTCAAGTTTTTGTGTGTGCAAAATGCTTTTCAGAGCGAGAGAAGCACTTTTTGACCAACAATGTGATTCTGACCTTTCAATTTTGATATTGCTCAAAACTAATGGAATTCACTCCCAAATGGTGGTTTATGCTTAAATAACCCTTTTGTAAGCATAATAACACGTTTCCATTGAAAGAAACAGAAATATTCACATGTCAAGTTTTTATGCGTGCAAAATGCTTTTCAGAGCGAGAGAAGCACTTTTTGACCAACAATGTGATTTTTACCTTACAATGTTGATATTACTCAAAACTAATGGAATTCACTCCCAAATGGTGGTTTATGCTTAAATAACCCTTTTGTAAGCATAATAACACGTTTCCATTGAAAGTAACAGAAATATTCACATGTCAAGTTTTTATGTGTGCAAAATGCTTTTCAGAGCGAGAGAAGCACTTTTTGACCAACAATGTCATTCTGACCTTTCAATTTTGATATTGCTCAAAACTAATGGAATTCACTCCCAAATGGTGGTTTATGCTTAAATAACCCTTTTGTAAGCATAATAACACGTTTGAATTGAAAGAAACAGAAATATTCAAATGTCAAGTTTTTATGCGTGCAAAATGCTTTTCAGAGCGAGAGAAGCACTTTTTGACCAACAATGTGATTTTTACCTTACAATGTTGATATTGCTCAAAACTAATGGAATTCACTCCCAAATGGTGGTTTATGCTTAAATAACCCTTTTGTAAGCATAATAACACGTTTCCATTGAAAGTAACAGAAATATTCACATGTCAAGTTTTTATGTGTGCAAAATGCTTTTCAGAGCGAGAGAAGCACTTTTTGACCAACAATGTGATTCTGACCTTTCAATTTTGATATTGCTCAAAACTAATGGAATTCACTCCCAAATGGTGGTTTATGCTTAAATAACCCTTTTGTAAGCATAATAACACGTTTCCATTGAAAGAAACAGAAATATTCACATGTCAAGTTTTTATGCGTGCAAAATGCTTTTCAGAGCGAGAGAAGCACTTTTTGACCAACAATGTGACTCTGACCTTTCAATTTTGATATTGCTCAAAACTAATGGAATTCATTCCCAAATGGTGGTTTATGCTTAAATAACCCTTTTGTAAGCATAATAACACGTTTCCATTGAAAGTAACAGAAATATTCACATGTCAAGTTTTTATGTGTGCAAAATGCTTTTCAGAGCGAGAGAAGCACTTTTTGACAAACAATGTGATTCTGACCTTTCAATTTTGATATTGCTCAAAACTAATGGAATTCACTCCCAAATGGTGGTTTATGCTTAAATAACCCTTGTGTAAGCATAATAACACGTTTCCATTGAAAGTAACAGAAATATTCACATGTCAAGTTTTTGTGTGTGCAAAATGCTTTTCAGAGCGAGAGAAGCACTTTTTGACCAACAATGTGATTCTGACCTTTCAATTTTGATATTGCTCAAAACTAATGGAATTCACTCCCAAATGGTGGTTTATGCTTAAATAACCCTTTTGTAAGCATAATAACACGTTTCCATTGAAAGAAACAGAAATATTCACATGTCAAGTTTTTATGCGTGCAAAATGCTTTTCAGAGCGAGAGAAGCACTTTTTGACCAACAATGTGATTTTTACCTTACGATGTTGATATTACTCAAAACTAATGGAATTCACTCCCAAATGGTGGTTTATGCTTAAATAACCCTTTTGTAAGCATAATAACACGTTTCCATTGAAAGTAACAGAAATATTCACGTTTCTAGTTTTTATGTGTGCAAAATGCTTTTCAGAGCGAGAGAAGCACTTTTTGACCAACAATGTGATTTTTACCTTACAATGTTGATATTGCTCAAAACTAATGGAATTCACTCCCAAATGGTGGTTTATGCTTAAATAACCCTTTTGTAAGCATAATAACACGTTTCCATTGAAAGAAACAGAAATATTCACATGTCAAGTTTTTATGCGTGCAAAATGCTTTTCAGAGCGAGAGAAGCACTTTTTGACCAACAATGTGATTCTGACCTTTCAATTTTGATATTGCTCAAAACTAATGGAATTCACTCCCAAATGGTGGTTTATGCTTAAATAACCCTTTTGTAAGCATAATAACACGTTTCCATTGAAAGTAACAGAAATATTCACATGTCAAGTTTTTATGTGTGCAAAATGCTTTTCAGAGCGAGAGAAGCACTTTTTGACCAACAATGTGATTCTGACCTTTCAATTTTGATATTGCTCAAAACTAATGGAATTCACTCCCAAATGGTGGTTTATGCTTAAATAACCCTTTTGTAAGCATAATAACACGTTTCCATTGAAAGAAACAGAAATATTCACATGTCAAGTTTTTATGCGTGCAAAATGCTTTTCAGAGCGAGAGAAGCACTTTTTGACCAACAATGTGACTCTGACCTTTCAATTTTGATATTGCTCAAAACTAATGGAATTCACTCCCAAATGGTGGTTTATGCTTAAATAACCCTTTTGTAAGCATAATAACACGTTTCCATTGAAAGTAACAGAAATATTCACATGTCAAGTTTTTATGTGTGCAAAATGCTTTTCAGAGCGAGAGAAGCACTTTTTGACCAACAATGTGATTCTGACCTTTCAATTTTGATATTGCTCAAAACTAATGGAATTCACTCCCAAATGGTGGTTTATGCTTAAATAACCCTTTTGTAAGCATAATAACACGTTTCCATTGAAAGAAACAGAAATATTCACATGTCAAGTTTTTATGCGTGCAAAATGCTTTTCAGAGCGAGAGAAGCACTTTTTGACCAACAATGTGACTCTGACCTTTCAATTTTGATATTGCTCAAAACTAATGGAATTCACTCCCAAATGGTGGTTTATGCTTAAATAACCCTTTTGTAAGCATAATAACACGTTTCCATTGAAAGTAACAGAAATATTCACATGTCAAGTTTTTATGTGTGCAAAATGCTTTTCAGAGCGAGAGAAGCACTTTTGACAAACAATGTGATTCTGACCTTTCAATTTTGATATTGCTCAAAACTAATGGAATTCACTCCCAAATGGTGGTTTATGCTTAAATAACCCTTGTGTAAGCATAATAACACGTTTCCATTGAAAGTAACAGAAATATTCACATGTCAAGTTTTTGTGTGTGCAAAATGCTTTTCAGAGCGAGAGAAGCACTTTTTGACCAACAATGTGATTCTGACCTTTCAATTTTGATATTGCTCAAAACTAATGGAATTCACTCCCAAATGGTGGTTTATGCTTAAATAACCCTTTTGTAAGCATAATAACACGTTTCCATTGAAAGAAACAGAAATATTCACATGTCAAGTTTTTATGCGTGCAAAATGCTTTTCAGAGCGAGAGAAGCACTTTTTGACCAACAATGTGATTTTTACCTTACGATGTTGATATTACTCAAAACTAATGGAATTCACTCCCAAATGGTGGTTTATGCTTAAATAACCCTTTTGTAAGCATAATAACACGTTTCCATTGAAAGTAACAGAAATATTCACGTTTCTAGTTTTTATGTGTGCAAAATGCTTTTCAGAGCGAGAGAAGCACTTTTTGACCAACAATGTGATTTTTACCTTACAATGTTGATATTGCTCAAAACTAATGGAATTCACTCCCAAATGGTGGTTTATGCTTAAATAACCCTTTTGTAAGCATAATAACACGTTTCCATTGAAAGAAACAGAAATATTCACATGTCAAGTTTTTATGCGTGCAAAATGCTTTTCAGAGCGAGAGAAGCACTTTTTGACCAACAATG
This sequence comes from Pollachius pollachius, assembly GCF_949987615.1. Taxonomy (NCBI): domain Eukaryota; kingdom Metazoa; phylum Chordata; class Actinopteri; order Gadiformes; family Gadidae; genus Pollachius; species Pollachius pollachius. The sequence goes on from NW_027641288.1 coordinate 45,293, forward strand.
TGATTCTGACCTTTCAATTTTGATATTGCTCAAAACTAATGGAATTCACTCCCAAATGGTGGTTTATGCTTAAATAACCCTTTTGTAAGCATAATAACACGTTTCCATTGAAAGTAACAGAAATATTCACATGTCAAGTTTTTATGTGTGCAAAATGCTTTTCAGAGCGAGAGAAGCACTTTTTGACCAACAATGTGATTCTGACCTTTCAATTTTGATATTGCTCAAAACTAATGGAATTCACTCCCAAATGGTGGTTTATGCTTAAATAACCCTTTTGTAAGCATAATAACACGTTTCCATTGAAAGAAACAGAAATATTCACATGTCAAGTTTTTATGCGTGCAAAATGCTTTTCAGAGCGAGAGAAGCACTTTTTGACCAACAATGTGACTCTGACCTTTCAATTTTGATATTGCTCAAAACTAATGGAATTCACTCCCAAATGGTGGTTTATGCTTAAATAACCCTTTTGTAAGCATAATAACACGTTTCCATTGAAAGTAACAGAAATATTCACATGTCAAGTTTTTATGTGTGCAAAATGCTTTTCAGAGCGAGAGAAGCACTTTTTGACAAACAATGTGATTCTGACCTTTCAATTTTGATATTGCTCAAAACTAATGGAATTCACTCCCAAATGGTGGTTTATGCTTAAATAACCCTTGTGTAAGCATAATAACACGTTTCCATTGAAAGTAACAGAAATATTCACATGTCAAGTTTTTGTGTGTGCAAAATGCTTTTCAGAGCGAGAGAAGCACTTTTTGACCAACAATGTGATTCTGACCTTTCAATTTTGATATTGCTCAAAACTAATGGAATTCACTCCCAAATGGTGGTTTATGCTTAAATAACCCTTGTGTAAGCATAATAACACGTTTCCATTGAAAGTAACAGAAATATTCACATGTCAAGTTTTTATGTGTGCAAAATGCTTTTCAGAGCGAGAGAAGCACTTTTTGACCAACAATGTGATTCTGACCTTTCAATTTTGATATTGCTCAAAACTAATGGAATTCA
>NW_027641287.1:0-25568 GCF_949987615.1 Pollachius pollachius
CATAATAACACGTTTCCATTGAAAGTAACAGAAATATTCACGTTTCTAGTTTTTATGTGTGCAAAATGCTTTTCAGAGCGAGAGAAGCACTTTTTGACCAACAATGTGATTTTTACCTTACAATGTTGATATTGCTCAAAACTAATGGAATTCACTCCCAAATGGTGGTTTATGCTTAAATAACCCTTTTGTAAGCATAATAACACGTTTCCATTGAAAGTAACAGAAATATTCACGTTTCTAGTTTTTATGTGTGCAAAATGCTTTTCAGAGCGAGAGAAGCACTTTTTGACCAACAATGTGAATTTTACCTTACAATGTTGATATTGCTCAAAACTAATGGAATTAACTCCCAAATGGTGGTTTATGCTTAAATAACCCTTTTGTAAGCATAATAACACGTTTCCATTGAAAGTAACAGAAATATTCACATGTCAAGTTTTTATGTGTGCAAAATGCTTTTCAGAGCGAGAGAAGCACTTTTTGACCAACAATGTGATTCTGACCTTTCAATTTTGATATTGCTCAAAACTAATGGAATTCACACCCAAATGGTGGTTTATGCTTAAATAACCATTTTGTAAGCATAATAACACGTTTCCATTGAAAGTAACAGAAATATTCACATGTCAAGTTTTTATGTGTGCAAAATGCTTTTCAGAGCGAGAGAAGCACTTTTTGACCAACAATGTGATTTTTACCTTACAATGTTGATATTGCTCAAAACTAATGGAATTCACTCCCAAATGGTGGTTTATGCTTAAATAACCCTTTTGTAAGCATAATAACACGTTTCCATTGAAAGTAACAGAAATATTCACGTTTCTAGTTTTTAATGTGTGCAAAATGCTTTTCAGAGCGAGAGAAGCACTTTTTGACCAACAATGTGATTTTACCTTACAATGTTGATATTGCTCAAAACTAATGGAATTCACTCCCAAATGGTGGTTTATGCTTAAATAACCCTTTTGTAAGCATAATAACACGTTTCCATTGAAAGTAACAGAAATATTCACATGTCAAGTTTTATGCGTGCAAAATGCTTTTCAGAGCGAGAGAAGCACTTTTTGACCAACAATGTGATTCTGACCTTTCAATTTTGATATTGCTCAAAACTAATGGAATTCACTCCCAAATGGTGGTTTATGCTTAAATAACCCTTTTGTAAGCCTAATAACACGTTTCCATTGAAAGAAACAGAAATATTCACATGTCAAGTTTTTATGCGTGCAAAATGCTTTTCAGAGCGAGAGAAGCACTTTTTGACCAACAATGTGATTTTTACCTTACAATGTTGATATTGCTCAAAACTAATGGAATTCACTCCCAAATGGTGGTTTATGCTTAAATAACCCTTTTGTAAGCATAATAACACGTTTCCATTGAAAGTAACAGAAATATTCACATGTCAAGTTTTTATGTGTGCAAAATGCTTTTCAGAGCGAGAGAAGCACTTTTTGACCAACAATGTGATTTTTACCTTACAATGTTGATATTGCTCAAAACTAATGGAATTCACTCCCAAATGGTGGTTTATGCTTAAATAACCCTTTTGTAAGCATAATAACACGTTTCCATTGAAAGTAACAGAAATATTCACATGTCAAGTTTTTATGCGTGCAAAATGCTTTTCAGAGCGAGAGAAGCACTTTTTGACCAACAATGTGACTCTGACCTTTCAATTTTGATATTGCTCAAAACTAATGGAATTCACTCCCAAATGGTGGTTTATGCTTAAATAACCCTTTTGTAAGCATAATAACACGTTTCCATTGAAAGTAACAGAAATATTCACATGTCAAGTTTTTATGTGTGCAAAATGCTTTTCAGAGCGAGAGAAGCACTTTTTGACCAACAATGTGATTTTTACCTTACAATGTTGATATTGCTCAAAACTAATGGAATTCACTCCCAAATGGTGGTTTATGCTTAAATAACCCTTTTGTAAGCATAATAACACGTTTCCATTGAAAGTAACAGAAATATTCACGTTTCTAGTTTTTATGTGTGCAAAATGCTTTTCAGAGCGAGAGAAGCACTTTTTGACCAACAATGTGAATATTACCTTACAATGTTGATATTGCTCAAAACTAATGGAATTCACTCCCAAATGGTGGTTTATGCTTAAATAACCCTTTTGTAAGCATAATAACACGTTTCCATTGAAAGTAACAGAAATATTCACATGTCAAGTTTTTATGTGTGCAAAATGCTTTTCAGAGCGAGAGAAGCACTTTTTGACCAACAATGTGATTCTGACCTTTCAATTTTGATATTGCTCAAAACTAATGGAATTCAATCCCAAATGGTGGTTTATGCTTAAATAACCCTTTTGTAAGCCTAATAACACGTTTCCATTGAAAGAAACAGAAATATTCACATGTCAAGTTTTTATGCGTGCAAAATGCTTTTCAGAGCGAGAGAAGCACTTTTTGACCAACAATGTGATTTTTACCTTACAATGTTGATATTGCTCAAAACTAATGGAATTCACTCCCAAATGGTGGTTTATGCTTAAATAACCCTTTTGTAAGCATAATAACACGTTTCCATTGAAAGTAACAGAAATATTCACATGTCAAGTTTTTATGTGTGCAAAATGCTTTTCAGAGCGAGAGAAGCACTTTTTGACCAACAATGTGATTCTGACCTTTCAATTTTGATATTGCTCAAAACTAATGGAATTCACTCCCAAATGGTGGTTTATGCTTAAATAACCCTTTTGTAAGCATAATAACACGTTTCCATTGAAAAAAACAGAAATATTCACATGTCAAGTTTTTATGCGTGCAAAATGCTTTTCAGAGCGAGAGAAGCACTTTTTGACCAACAATGTGACTCTGACCTTTCAATTTTGATATTGCTCAAAACTAATGGAATTCACTCCCAAATGGTGGTTTATGCTTAAATAACCCTTTTGTAAGCATAATAACACGTTTCCATTGAAAGTAACAGAAATATTCACATGTCAAGTTTTTATGTGTGCAAAATGCTTTTCAGAGCGAGAGAAGCACTTTTTGACCAACAATGTGATTTTTACCTTACAATGTTGATATTGCTCAAAACTAATGGAATTCACTCCCAAATGGTGGTTTATGCTTAAATAACCCTTTTGTAAGCATAATAACACGTTTCCATTGAAAGTAACAGAAATATTCACGTTTCTAGTTTTTATGTGTGCAAAATGCTTTTCAGAGCGAGAGAAGCACTTTTTGACCAACAATGTGATTTTTACCTTACAATGTTGATATTGCTCAAAACTAATGGAATTCACTCCCAAATGGTGGTTTATGCTTAAATAACCCTTTTGTAAGCATAATAACACGTTTCCATTGAAAGTAACAGAAATATTCACATGTCAAGTTTTTATGTGTGCAAAATGCTTTTCAGAGCGAGAGAAGCACTTTTTGACCAACAATGTGATTTTTACCTTACAATGTTGATATTGCTCAAAACTAATGGAATTCACTCCCAAATGGTGGTTTATGCTTAAATAACCCTTTTGTAAGCATAATAACACGTTTCCATTGAAAGTAACAGAAATATTCACGTTTCTAGTTTTTATGTGTGCAAAATGCTTTTCAGAGCGATAGAAGCACTTTTTGACCAACAATGTGATTTTTACCTTACAATGTTGATATTGCTCAAAACTAATGGAATTCACTCCCAAATGGTGGTTTATGCTTAAATAACCCTTTTGTAAGCATAATAACACGTTTCCATTGAAAGTAACAGAAATATTCACGTTTCTAGTTTTTAGGTGTGCAAAATGCTTTTCAGAGCGAGAGAAGCACTTTTTGACCAACAATGTGAATTTTACCTTACAATGTTGATATTGCTCAAAACTAATGGAATTAACTCCCAAATGGTGGTTTATGCTTAAATAACCCTTTTGTAAGCATAATAACACGTTTCCATTGAAAGTAACAGAAATATTCACATGTCAAGTTTTTATGTGTGCAAAATGCTTTTCAGAGCGAGAGAAGCACTTTTTGACCAACAATGTGATTCTGACCTTTCAATTTTGATATTGCTCAAAACTAATGGAATTCACTCCCAAATGGTGGTTTATGCTTAAATAACCCTTTTGTAAGCCTAATAACACGTTTCCATTGAAAGAAACAGAAATATTCACATGTCAAGTTTTTATGCGTGCAAAATGCTTTTCATAGCGAGAGAAGCACTTTTTGACCAACAATGTGATTTTTACCTTACAATGTTGATATTGCTCAAAACTAATGGAATTCACTCCCAAATGGTGGTTTATGCTTAAATAACCCTTTTGTAAGCATAATAACACGTTTCCATTGAAAGAAACAGAAATATTCACATGTCAAGTTTTTATGCGTGCAAAATGCTTTTCAGAGCGAGAGAAGCACTTTTTGACCAACAATGTGACTCTGACCTTTCAATTTTGATATTGCTCAAAACTAATGGAATTCACTCCCAAATGGTGGTTTATGCTTAAATAACCCTTTTGTAAGCATAATAACACGTTTCCATTGAAAGTAACAGAAATATTCACATGTCAAGTTTTTATGTGTGCAAAATGCTTTTCAGAGCGAGAGAAGCACTTTTTGACCAACAATGTGATTTTTACCTTACAATGTTGATATTGCTCAAAACTAATGGAATTCACTCCCAAATGGTGGTTTATGCTTAAATAACCCTTTTGTAAGCATAATAACACGTTTCCATTGAAAGTAACAGAAATATTCACGTTTCTAGTTTTTATGTGTGCAAAATGCTTTTCAGAGCGAGAGAAGCACTTTTTGACCAACAATGTGATTTTTACCTTACAATGTTGATATTGCTCAAAACTAATGGAATTCACTCCCAAATGGTGGTTTATGCTTAAATAACCCTTTTGTAAGCATAATAACACGTTTCCATTGAAAGTAACAGAAATATTCACATGTCAAGTTTTTATGCGTGCAAAATGCTTTTCAGAGCGAGAGAAGCACTTTTTGACCAACAATGTGACTCTGACCTTTCAATTTTGATATTGCTCAAAACTAATGGAATTCACTCCCAAATGGTGGTTTATGCTTAAATAACCCTTTTGTAAGCATAATAACACGTTTCCATTGAAAGTAACAGAAATATTCACATGTCAAGTTTTTATGTGTGCAAAATGCTTTTCAGAGCGAGAGAAGCACTTTTTGACCAACAATGTGATTTTTACCTTACAATGTTGATATTGCTCAAAACTAATGGAATTCACTCCCAAATGGTGGTTTATGCTTAAATAACCCTTTTGTAAGCATAATAACACGTTTCCATTGAAAGTAACAGAAATATTCACGTTTCTAGTTTTTATGTGTGCAAAATGCTTTTCAGAGCGAGAGAAGCACTTTTTGACCAACAATGTGATTTTTACCTTACAATGTTGATATTGCTCAAAACTAATGGAATTCACTCCCAAATGGTGGTTTATGCTTAAATAACCCTTTTGTAAGCATAATAACACGTTTCCATTGAAAGTAACAGAAATATTCACGTTTCTAGTTTTTATGTGTGCAAAATGCTTTTCAGAGCGAGAGAAGCACTTTTTGACCAACAATGTGAATTTTACCTTACAATGTTGATATTGCTCAAAACTAATGGAATTAACTCCCAAATGGTGGTTTATGCTTAAATAACCCTTTTGTAAGCATAATAACACGTTTCCATTGAAAGTAACAGAAATATTCACATGTCAAGTTTTTATGTGTGCAAAATGCTTTTCAGAGCGAGAGAAGCACTTTTTGACCAACAATGTGATTCTGACCTTTCAATTTTGATATTGCTCAAAACTAATGGAATTCACTCCCAAATGGTGGTTTATGCTTAAATAACCCTTTTGTAAGCCTAATAACACGTTTCCATTGAAAGAAACAGAAATATTCACATGTCTAGTTTTTATGCGTGCAAAATGCTTTTCAGAGCGAGAGAAGCACTTTTTGACCAACAATGTGATTTTTACCTTACAATGTTGATATTGCTCAAAACTAATGGAATTCACTCCCAAATGGTGGTTTATGCTTAAATAACCCTTTTGTAAGCATAATAACACGTTTCCATTGAAAGTAACAGAAATATTCACATGTCAAGTTTTTATGTGTGGAAAATGCTTTTCAGAGCGAGAGAAGCACTTTTTGACCAACAATGTGATTCTGACCTTTCAATTTTGATATTGCTCAAAACTAATGGAATTCACTCCCAAATGGTGGTTTATGCTTAAATAAACCTTTTGTAAGCCTAATAACACGTTTCCATTGAAAGAAACAGAAATATTCACATGTCAAGTTTTTATGCGTGCAAAATGCTTTTCAGAGCGAGAGAAGCACTTTTTGACCAACAATGTGATTTTTACCTTACAATGTTGATATTGCTCAAAACTAATGGAATTCACTCCCAAATGGTGGTTTATGCTTCAATAACCCTTTTGTAAGCATAATAACACGTTTCCATTGAAAGTAACAGAAATATTCACATGTCAAGTTTTTATGTGTGCAAAATGCTTTTCAGAGCGAGAGAAGCACTTTTTGACCAACAATGTGATTTTTACCTTACAATGTTGATATTGCTCAAAACTAATGGAATTCACTCCCAAATGGTGGTTTATGCTTAAATAACCCTTTTGTAAGCATAATAACACGTTTCCATTGAAAGTAACAGAAATATTCACGTTTCTAGTTTGTATGTGTGCAAAATGCTTTTCAGAGCGAGAGAAGCACTTTTTGACCAACAATGTGATTTTTACATTACAATGTTGATATTGCTCAAAACTAATGGAATTCACTCCCAAATGGTGGTTTATGCTTAAATAACCCTTTTGTAAGCATAATAACACGTTTCCATTGAAAGTAACAGAAATATTCACATGTCAAGTTTTTATGTGTGCAAAATGCTTTTCAGAGCGAGAGAAGCACTTTTTGACCAACAATGTGATTCTGACATTTCAATTTTGATATTGCTCAAAACTAATGGAATTCACTCCCAAATGGTGGTTTATGCTTAAATAACACTTTTGTAAGCATAATAACACGTTTCCATTGAAAGAAACAGAAATATTCACATGTCAAGTTTTTATGCGTGCAAAATGCTTTTCAGAGCGAGAGAAGCACTTTTTGACCAACAATGTGACTCTGACCTTTCAATTTTGATATTGCTCAAAACTAATGGAATTCACACCCAAATGGTGGTTTATGCTTAAATAACCCTTTTGTAAGCATAATAACACGTTTCCATTGAAAGTAACAGAAATATTCACATGTCAAGTTTTTATGTGTGCAAAATGCTTTTCAGAGCGAGAGAAGCACTTTTTGACCAACAATGTGATTTTTACCTTACAATGTTGATATTGCTCAAAACTAATGGAATTCACTCCCAAATGGTGGTTTATGCTTAAATAACCCTTTTGTAAGCATAATAACACGTTTCCATTGAAAGTAACAGAAATATTCACGTTTCTAGTTTTTATGTGTGCAAAATGCTTTTCAGAGCGAGAGAAGCACTTTTTGACCAACAATGTGATTTTTACCTTACAATGTTGATATTGCTCAAAACTAATGGAATTCACTCCCAAATGGTGGTTTATGCTTAAATAACCCTTTTGTAAGCATAATAACACGTTTCCATTGAAAGTAACAGAAATATTCACATGTCAAGTTTTTATGTGTGCAAAATGCTTTTCAGAGCGAGAGAAGCACTTTTTGACCAACAATGTGATTCTGACCTTTCAATTTTGATATTGCTCAAAACTAAGGAATTCACTCCCAAATGGTGGTTTATGCTTAAATAACCCTTTTGTAAGCCTAATAACACGTTTCCATTGAAAGAAACAGAAATATTCACATGTCAAGTTTTTATGCGTGCAAAATGCTTTTCAGAGCAAGAGAAGCACTTTTTGACCAACAATGTGATTTTTACCTTACAATGTTGATATTGCTCAAAACTAATGGAATTCACTCCCAAATGGTGGTTTATGCTTCAATAACCCTTTTGTAAGCATAATAACACGTTTCCATTGAAAGTAACAGAAATATTCACATGTCAAGTTTTTATGTGTGCAAAATGCTTTTCAGAGCGAGAGAAGCACTTTTTGACCAACAATGTGATTTTTACCTTACAATGTTGATATTGCTCAAAACTAATGGAATTCACTCCCAAATGGTGGTTTATGCTTAAATAACCCTTTTGTAAGCATAATAACACGTTTCCATTGAAAGTAACAGAAATATTCACATGTCAAGTTTTTATGCGTGCAAAATGCTTTTCAGAGCGAGAGAAGCACTTTTTGACCAACAATGTGACTCTGACCTTTCAATTTTGATATTGCTCAAAACTAATGGAATTCACTCCCAAATGGTGGTTTATGCTTAAATAACCCTTTTGTAAGCATAATAACACGTTTCCATTGAAAGTAACAGAAATATTCACATGTCAAGTTTTTATGTGTGCAAAATGCTTTTCAGAGCGAGAGAAGCACTTTTTGACCAACAATGTGATTTTTACCTTACAATGTTGATATTGCTCAAAACTAATGGAATTCACTCCCAAATGGTGGTTTATGCTTAAATAACCCTTTTGTAAGCATAATAACACGTTTCCATTGAAAGTAACAGAAATATTCACGTTTCTAGTTTTTATGTGTGCAAAATGCTTTTCAGAGCGAGAGAAGCACTTTTTGACCAACAATGTGAATTTTACCTTACAATGTTGATATTGCTCAAAACTAATGGAATTCACTCCCAAATGGTGGTTTATGCTTAAATAACCCTTTTGTAAGCATAATAACACGTTTCCATTGAAAGTAACAGAAATATTCACATGTCAAGTTTTTATGTGTGCAAAATGCTTTTCAGAGCGAGAGAAGCACTTTTTGACCAACAATGTGATTCTGACCTTTCAATTTTGATATTGCTCAAAACTAATGGAATTCACTCCCAAATGGTGGTTTATGCTTAAATAACCCTTTTGTAAGCATAATAACACGTTTCCATTGAAAGAAACAGAAATATTCACATGTCAAGTTTTTATGCGTGCAAAATGCTTTTCAGAGCGAGAGAAGCACTTTTTGACCAACAATGTGATTTTTACCTTACAATGTTGATATTGCTCAAAACTAATGGAATTCACTCCCAAATGGTGGTTTATGCTTAAATAACCCTTTTGTAAGCATAATAACACGTTTCCATTGAAAGTAACAGAAATATTCACATGTCAAGTTTTTATGCGTGCAAAATGCTTTTTAGAGCGAGAGAAGCACTTTTTGACCAACAATGTGATTCTGACCTTTCAATTTTGATATTGCTCAAAACTAATGGAATTCACTCCCAAATGGTGGTTTATGCTTAAATAACCCTTTTGTAAGCATAATAACACGTTTCCATTGAAAGAAACAGAAATATTCACATGTCAAGTTTTTATGCGTGCAAAATGCTTTTCAGAGCGAGAGAAGCACTTTTTGACCAACAATGTGACTCTGACCTTTCAATTTTGATATTGCTCAAAACTAATGGAATTCACTCCCAAATGGTGGTTTATGCTTAAATAACCCTTTTGTAAGCATAATTACACGTTTCCATTGAAAGTAACAGAAATATTCACATGTCAAGTTTTTATGTGTGCAAAATGCTTTTCAGAGCGAGAGAAGCACTTTTTGACCAACAATGTGATTTTTACCTTACAATGTTGATATTGCTCAAAACTAATGGAATTCACTCCCAAATGGTGGTTTATGCTTAAATAACCCTTTTGTAAGCATAATAACACGTTTCCATTGAAAGTAACAGAAATATTCACGTTTCTAGTTTTTATGTGTGCAAAATGCTTTTCAGAGCGAGAGAAGCACTTTTTGACCAACAATGTGATTTTTACCTTACAATGTTGATATTGCTCAAAACTAATGGAATTCACTCCCAAATGGTGGTTTATGCTTAAATAACCCTTTTGTAAGCATAATAACACGTTTCCATTGAAAGTAACAGAAATATTCACATGTCAAGTTTTTATGCGTGCAAAATGCTTTTCAGAGCGAGAGAAGCACTTTTTGACCAACAATGTGATTCTGACCTTTCAATTTTGATATTGCTCAAAACTAATGGAATTCACTCCCAAATGGTGGTTTATGCTTAAATAACCCTTTTGTAAGCCTAATAACACGTTTCCATTGAAAGAAACAGAAATATTCACATGTCAAGTTTTTATGCGTGCAAAATGCTTTTCAGAGCGAGAGAAGCACTTTTTGACCAACAATGTGATTTTTACCTTACAATGTTGATATTGCTCAAAACTAATGGAATTCTCTCCCAAATGGTGGTTTATGCTTCAATAACCCTTTTGTAAGCATAATAACACGTTTCCATTGAAAGTAACAGAAATATTCACATGTCAAGTTTTTATGTGTGCAAAATGCTTTTCAGAGCGAGAGAAGCACTTTTTGACCAACAATGTGACTCTGACCTTTCAATTTTGATATTGCTCAAAACTAATGGAATTCACTCCCAAATGGTGGTTTATGCTTAAATAACCCTTTTGTAAGCATAATAACACGTTTCCATTGAAAGTAACAGAAATATTCACATGTCAAGTTTTTATGTGTGCAAAATGCTTTTCAGAGCGAGAGAAGCACTTTTTGACCAACAATGTGATTTTTACCTTACAATGTTGATATTGCTCAAAACTAATGGAATTCACTCCCAAATGGTGGTTTATGCTTAAATAACCCTTTTGTAAGCATAATAACACGTTTCCATTGAAAGTAACAGAAATATTCACGTTTCTAGTTTGTATGTGTGCAAAATGCTTTTCAGAGCGAGAGACGCACTTTTTGACCAACAATGTGATTTTTACCTTACAATGTTGATATTGCTCAAAACTAATGGAATTCACTCCCAAATGGTGGTTTATGCTTAAATAACCCTTTTGTAAGCATAATAACACGTTTCCATTGAAAGTAACAGAAATATTCACGTTTCTAGTTTTTATGTGTGCAAAATGCTTTTCAGAGCGAGAGAAGCACTTTTTGACCAACAATGTGAATTTTACCTTACAATGTTGATATTGCTCAAAACTAATGGAATTCACTCCCAAATGGTGGTTTATGCTTAAATAACCCTTTTGTAAGCATAATAACACGTTTCCATTGAAAGTAACAGAAATATTCACATGTCAAGTTTTTATGTGTGCAAAATGCTTTTCAGAGCGAGAGAAGCACTTTTTGACCAACAATGTGATTCTGACCTTTCAATTTTGATATTGCTCAAAACTAATGGAATTCACTCCCAAATGGTGGTTTATGCTTAAATAACCCTTTTGTAAGCATAATAACACGTTTCCATTGAAAGAAACAGAAATATTCACATGTCAAGTTTTTATGCGTGCAAAATGCTTTTCAGAGCGAGAGAAGCACTTTTTGACCAACAATGTGACTCTGACCTTTCAATTTTGATATTGCTCAAAACTAATGGAATTCACTCCCAAATGGTGGTTTATGCTTAAATAACCCTTTTGTAAGCATAATTACACGTTTCCATTGAAAGTAACAGAAATATTCACATGTCAAGTTTTTATGTGTGCAAAATGCTTTTCAGAGCGAGAGAAGCACTTTTTGACCAACAATGTGATTTTTACCTTACAATGTTGATATTGCTCAAAACTAATGGAATTCACTCCCAAATGGTGGTTTATGCTTAAATAACCCTTTTGTAAGCATAATAACACGTTTCCATTGAAAGTAACAGAAATATTCACGTTTCTAGTTTTTATGTGTGCAAAATGCTTTTCAGAGCGAGAGAAGCACTTTTTGACCAACAATGTGATTTTTACCTTACAATGTTGATATTGCTCAAAACTAATGGAATTCACTCCCAAATGGTGGTTTATGCTTAAATAACCCTTTTGTAAGCATAATAACACGTTTCCATTGAAAGTAACAGAAATATTCACATGTCAAGTTTTTATGCGTGCAAAATGCTTTTCAGAGCGAGAGAAGCACTTTTTGACCAACAATGTGATTCTGACCTTTCAATTTTGATATTGCTCAAAACTAATGGAATTCACTCCCAAATGGTGGTTTATGCTTAAATAACCCTTTTGTAAGCCTAATAACACGTTTCCATTGAAAGAAACAGAAATATTCACATGTCAAGTTTTTATGCGTGCAAAATGCTTTTCAGAGCGAGAGAAGCACTTTTTGACCAACAATGTGATTTTTACCTTACAATGTTGATATTGCTCAAAACTAATGGAATTCTCTCCCAAATGGTGGTTTATGCTTCAATAACCCTTTTGTAAGCATAATAACACGTTTCCATTGAAAGTAACAGAAATATTCACGTCAAGTTTTTATGTGTGCAAAATGCTTTTCAGAGCGAGAGAAGCACTTTTTGACCAACAATGTGACTCTGACCTTTCAATTTTGATATTGCTCAAAACTAATGGAATTCACTCCCAAATGGTGGTTTATGCTTAAATAACCCTTTTGTAAGCATAATAACACGTTTCCATTGAAAGTAACAGAAATATTCACATGTCAAGTTTTTATGTGTGCAAAATGCTTTTCAGAGCGAGAGAAGCACTTTTTGACCAACAATGTGATTTTTACCTTACAATGTTGATATTGCTCAAAACTAATGGAATTCACTCCCAAATGGTGGTTTATGCTTAAATAACCCTTTTGTAAGCATAATAACACGTTTCCATTGAAAGTAACAGAAATATTCACGTTTCTAGTTTGTATGTGTGCAAAATGCTTTTCAGAGCGAGAGACGCACTTTTTGACCAACAATGTGATTTTTACCTTACAATGTTGATATTGCTCAAAACTAATGGAATTCACTCCCAAATGGTGGTTTATGCTTAAATAACCCTTTTGTAAGCATAATAACACGTTTCCATTGAAAGTAACAGAAATATTCACGTTTCTAGTTTTTATGTGTGCAAAATGCTTTTCAGAGCGAGAGAAGCACTTTTTGACCAACAATGTGAATTTTACCTTACAATGTTGATATTGCTCAAAACTAATGGAATTCACTCCCAAATGGTGGTTTATGCTTAAATAACCCTTTTGTAAGCATAATAACACGTTTCCATTGAAAGTAACAGAAATATTCACATGTCAAGTTTTTATGTGTGCAAAATGCTTTTCAGAGCGAGAGAAGCACTTTTTGACCAACAATGTGATTCTGACCTTTCAATTTTGATATTGCTCAAAACTAATGGAATTCACTCCCAAATGGTGGTTTATGCTTAAATAACCCTTTTGTAAGCCTAATAACACGTTTCCATTGAAAGAAACAGAAATATTCACATGTCAAGTTTTTATGCGTGCAAAATGCTTTTCAGAGCGAGAGAAGCACTTTTTGACCAACAATGTGATTTTTACCTTACAATGTTGATATTGCTCAAAACTAATGGAATTCACTCCCAAATGGTGGTTTATGCTTAAATAACCCTTTTGTAAGCATAATAACACGTTTCCATTGAAAGTAACAGAAATATTCACATGTCAAGTTTTTATGTGTGCAAAATGCTTTTCAGAGCGAGAGAAGCACTTTTTGACCAACAATGTGATTCTGACCTTTCAATTTTGATATTGCTCAAAACTAATGGAATTCACTCCCAAATGGTGGTTTATGCTTAAATAACCCTTTTGTAAGCATAATAACACGTTTCCATTGAAAGAAACAGAAATATTCACATGTCAAGTTTTATGCGTGCAAAATGCTTTTCAGAGCGAGAGAAGCACTTTTTGACCAACAATGTGACTCTGACCTTTCAATTTTGATATTGCTCAAAACTAATGGAATTCACTCCCAAATGGTGGTTTATGCTTAAATAACCCTTTTGTAAGCATAATAACACGTTTCCATTGAAAGTAACAGAAATATTCACATGTCAAGTTTTTATGTGTGCAAAATGCTTTTCAGAGCGAGAGAAGCACTTTTTGACCAACAATGTGATTTTTACCTTACAATGTTGATATTGCTCAAAACTAATGGAATTCACTCCCAAATGGTGGTTTATGCTTAAATAACCCTTTTGTAAGCATAATAACACGTTTCCATTGAAAGTAATAGAAATATTCACGTTTCTAGTTTTTATGTGTGCAAAATGCTTTTCAGAGCGAGAGAAGCACTTTTTGACCAACAATGTGATTTTTACCTTACAATGTTGATATTGCTCAAAACTAATGGAATTCACTCCCAAATGGTGGTTTATGCTTAAATAACCCTTTTGTAAGCATAATAACACGTTTCCATTGAAAGTAACAGAAATATTCACATGTCAAGTTTTTATGTGTGCAAAATGCTTTTCAGAGCGAGAGAAGCACTTTTTGACCAACAATGTGATTCTGACCTTTCAATTTTGATATTGCTCAAAACTAATGGAATTCACTCCCAAATGGTGGTTTATGCTTAAATAACCCTTTTGTAAGCATAATAACACGTTTCCATTGAAAGTAACAGAAATATTCACGTTTCTAGTTTTTATGTGTGCAAAATGCTTTTCAGAGCGAGAGAAGCACTTTTTGACCAACAATGTGATTTTTACCTTACAATGTTGATATTGCTCAAAACTAATGGAATTCACTCCCAAATGGTGGTTTATGCTTAAATAACCCTTTTGTAAGCATAATAACACGTTTCCATTGAAAGTAACAGAAATATTCACATGTCAAGTTTTTATGTGTGCAAAATGCTTTTCAGAGCGAGAGAAGCACTTTTTGACCAACAATGTGATTTTTACCTTACAATGTTGATATTGCTCAAAACTAATGGAATTCACTCCCAAATGGTGGTTTATGCTTAAATAACCCTTTTGTAAGCATAATAACACGTTTCCATTGAAAGTAACAGAAATATTCACGTTTCTAGTTTTTATGTGTGCAAAATGCTTTTCAGAGCGAGAGAAGCACTTTTTGACCAACAATGTGATTTTTACCTTACAATGTTGATATTGCTCAAAACTAATGGAATTCACTCCCAAATGGTGGTTTATGCTTAAATAACCCTTTTGTAAGCATAATAACACGTTTCCATTGAAAGTAACAGAAATATTCACGTTTCTAGTTTTTATGTGTGCAAAATGCTTTTCAGAGCGAGAGAAGCACTTTTTGACCAACAATGTGATTCTGACCTTACAATGTTGATATTGCTCAAAACTAATGGAATTCACTCCCAAATGTTGGTTTATGCTTGAATAACCCTTTTGTAAGCATAATAACACGTTTCCATTGAAAGAAACAGAAATATTCACATGTCAAGTTTTTATGCGTGCAAAATGCTTTTCAGAGCGAGAGAAGCACTTTTTGAACAACAATGTGATTTTTACCTTACAATGTTGATATTGATCAAAACTAATGGAATTCACTCCCAAATGGTGGTTTATGCTTAAATAACCCTTTTGTAAGCATAATAACACGCTTCCATTGAAAGTAACAGAAATATTCACATGTCAAGTTTTTATGTGTGCAAAATGCTTTTCAGAGCGAGAGAAGCACTTTTTGACCAACAATGTGACTCTGACCTTTCAATTTTGATATTGCTCAAAACTAATGGAATTCACTCCCAAATGGTGGTTTATGCTTAAATAACCTTTTGTAAGCATAAAAACACGTTTGAATTGAAAGAAACCGAAATATTCACTTGTCAAGTTTTGATGCGTGCAAAATGCTTTTCAGAGCGAGAGAAGCACTTTTTGACCAACAATGTGATTCGGACCTTTCAATGTTGATATTGCTCAAAACTAATGGAATTCACTCCCAAATGGTTGTTTATGCTTAAATAACCCTTTTGTAAGCATAATAACACGTTTGCATTGAAAGGAACAGAACTATTCACTTTTCTTGTTGTTATGTGTGCAAAATGCATTTCAGAGCGAGAGAAGCACTTTTTGACCAACAATGTGATTCTGACCTTACAATGTTGATATTGCTCAAAACTAATGGAATTGACTCCCAAATGGTGGTTTATGCTTAAATAACCCTTTTGTAAGCATAATAACACGTTTACATTGAAAGGAACAGAAATATTCACTTGTCATGTTTTTATGCGTGCAAAATGCTTTTCAGAGCGAGAGAAGCACTTTTTGAGCAACAATGCGATACTGACCTTACAATGTTGATATTGCTCAAAACTAATGGAATTCACTTCCAAATGGTGGTTTATGCTTAAATAACCCTTTTGTAAGCATAATAACACGTTTGAATTTAAAGAAACAGAAATCTTCACTTGTCAAGTTTTTATGCGTGCAAAATGCTTTTCAGAGCGAGAGAAGCACTTTTTGACCAACAATGTGATTCTGACCTTACAACGTTGATATTGCTCAAAACGAATGGAATTCACTCCCAAATGGTGGTTTATGCTTCAATAACCCATTTGTAACCATAAAAACACGTTTGAATTGAAAGAAACAGAAAAATTCACTTGTCAAGTTTTTATGCGTGCAAAATGCTTTTCAGAGCGAGAGAAGCACTTTTTGACCAACAATGCGATTCTAACCTCACAATGTTGATATTGCTCAAAACTAATGGAATTCACTCCCAAATGGTGGTTTATGCTTAAATAACCCATTTGTAACCATAAAAACACGTTTGAATTGAAAGAAACTGAAATATTCACTTGTCAAGTTTTTATTCGTGCAAAATGCTTTTCAGAGCGAGAGAAGCACTTTTTGACCAACAATGCGATTCTAACCTTACAATGTTGATATTGCTCAAAACTAATGGAATTCACTCCCAAATGGTGGTTTATGCTTAAATAACCCATTTGTAACCATAAAAACACGTTTGAACTGAAAGAAACAGAAATATTCACTTGTCAAGTTTTTATGCGTGCAAAATGCTTTTCAGAGCGAGAGAAGCACTTTTTGACCAACAATGCGATTCTAACCTTACAATGTTGATATTGCTCAAAACTAATGGAATTCACTTCAAAATGGTGGTTTATGCTTAAATAACCCTTTTGTAAGCATAATAACATGTTTCCATTGAAAGGAACAGAAATCTTCACTTGTCAAGTTTTTATGCGTGCAAAATGCTTTTCATAGCGAGAGAAGCACTTTTTGACCAACAATGCGATTCTAACCTTACAATGTTGATATTGCTCAAAACAAATGGAATTCAATCCCAAGTGGTGGTTTATGCTTAAATAACCCATTTGTAACCATAAAAACACGTTTGAATTGAAAGAAACAGAAATATTCACTTTTTAAGTTTTTATGCGTGCAAAATGCTTTTCAGAGCGAGAGAAGCACTTTTTGACCAACAATGCGATTCTAACCTTACAATGTTGATATTGCTCAAAACTAATGGAATTCACTCCCAAATGGTGGTTTATGCTTAAATAACCCATTTGTAACCATAAAAACACGTTTGAATTGAAAGAAACAGAAATATGCACATGTCAAGTTTTTATGCGTGCAAAATGCTTTTCATAGCGAGAGAAGCACTTTTTGACCAACAATGCGATTCTAACCTTACAATGTTGATATTGCTCAAAACAAATGGAATTCAATCCCAAGTGGTGGTTTATGCTTAAATAACCCATTTGTAACCATAAAAACACGTTTGAATTGAAAGAAACAGAAATATTCACTTGTCAAGTTTTTATGCGTGCAAAATGCTTTTCAGAGCGAGAGAAGCACTTTTTGACCAACAATGCGATTCTAACCTTACAATGTTGATATTGCTCAAAACTAATGGAATTCAATCCCAAGTGGTGGTTTATGCTTAAATAACCCATTTGTAACCATAAAAACACGTTTGAATTGAAAGAAACAGAAATATTCACTTGCTAAGTTTTTATGCGTGCAAAATGCTTTTCAGAGCGAGAGAAGCACTTTTTGACCAACAATGCGATTCTAACCTTACAATGTTGATATTGCTCAAAACGAATGGAATTCACTCCCAATTGGTGGTTCATGCTTAAATAACCTTTTGTAAGCATAAAAACACGTTTGAATTGAAAGAAACAGAAATATTCACTTGTCAAGTTTTTATGCGTGCAAAATGCTTTTCAGAGCGAGAGAAGCACTTTTTGACCAACAATGCGATTCTAACCTTACAATGTTGATATTGCTCAAAACTAATGGAATTCACTCCAAAATGGTGGTTTATGCTTAAATAACCCTTTTGTAAGCATAATAACACGTTTCCATTGAAAGGAACAGAAATATTCACTTGTCAAGTTTTTATGCGTGCAAAATGCTTTTCATAGCGAGAGAAGCACTTTTTGACCAACAATGCGATTCTAACCTTACAATGTTGATATTGCTCAAAACAAATGGAATTCAATCCCAAGTGGTGGTTTATGCTTAAATAACCCATTTGTAACCATAAAAACACGGTTGAATTGAAAGAAACAGAAATATTCACTTGTCAAGTTTTTATGCGTGCAAAATGCTTTTCAGAGCGAGAGAAGCACTTTTTGACCAACAATGCGAATCTAACCTTACAATGCTGATAATGCTCAAAACTAATGGAATTCACTCCAAAATGGTGGTTTATGCTTAAATAACCTTTTTGTAAGCATAATAACACGTTTCCATTGAAAGGAACAGAAATATTCACTTGTCAAGTTTTTATGCGTACAAAATGCTTTTCAGAGCGAGAGAAGCACTTTTTGACCAACAATGTGATTCTGACCTTATAATGTTGATATTGCTCTAAACTAATGGAATTCATTCCCAAATGGTGGTTTATGCTTAAATAACCCTTTTGTAAGCATAATACCACGTTTGCATTGAAAGGAACTGAAATATTCACTTGTCAAGTTTTTATTCGTGCAAAATGCTTTTCAGAGCGAGAGAAGCACTTTTTGACCAACAATGCGATTCTAACCTTACAATGTTGATATTGCTCAAAACTAATGGAATTCACTCCCAAATGGTGGTTTATGCTTAAATAACCCATTTGTAACCATAAAAACACGTTTGAACTGAAAGAAACAGAAATATTCACTTGTCAAGTTTTTATGCGTGCAAAATGCTTTTCAGAGCGAGAGAAGCACTTTTTGACCAACAATGCGATTCTAACCTTACAATGTTGATATTGCTCAAAACTAATGGAATTCACTTCAAAATGGTGGTTTATGCTTAAATAACCCTTTTGTAAGCATAATAACATGTTTCCATTGAAAGGAACAGAAATCTTCACTTGTCAAGTTTTTATGCGTGCAAAATGCTTTTCATAGCGAGAGAAGCACTTTTTGACCAACAATGCGATTCTAACCTTACAATGTTGATATTGCTCAAAACAAATGGAATTCAATCCCAAGTGGTGGTTTATGCTTAAATAACCCATTTGTAACCATAAAAACACGTTTGAATTGAAAGAAACAGAAATATTCACTTTTTAAGTTTTTATGCGTGCAAAATGCTTTTCAGAGCGAGAGAAGCACTTTTTGACCAACAATGCGATTCTAACCTTACAATGTTGATATTGCTCAAAACTAATGGAATTCACTCCCAAATGGTGGTTTATGCTTAAATAACCCATTTGTAACCATAAAAACACGTTTGAATTGAAAGAAACAGAAATATGCACATGTCAAGTTTTTATGCGTGCAAAATGCTTTTCATAGCGAGAGAAGCACTTTTTGACCAACAATGCGATTCTAACCTTACAATGTTGATATTGCTCAAAACAAATGGAATTCAATCCCAAGTGGTGGTTTATGCTTAAATAACCCATTTGTAACCATAAAAACACGTTTGAATTGAAAGAAACAGAAATATTCACTTGTCAAGTTTTTATGCGTGCAAAATGCTTTTCAGAGCGAGAGAAGCACTTTTTGACCAACAATGCGATTCTAACCTTACAATGTTGATATTGCTCAAAACTAATGGAATTCAATCCCAAGTGGTGGTTTATGCTTAAATAACCCATTTGTAACCATAAAAACACGTTTGAATTGAAAGAAACAGAAATATTCACTTGCTAAGTTTTTATGCGTGCAAAATGCTTTTCAGAGCGAGAGAAGCACTTTTTGACCAACAATGCGATTCTAACCTTACAATGTTGATATTGCTCAAAACGAATGGAATTCACTCCCAATTGGTGGTTCATGCTTAAATAACCTTTTGTAAGCATAAAAACACGTTTGAATTGAAAGAAACAGAAATATTCACTTGTCAAGTTTTTATGCGTGCAAAATGCTTTTCAGAGCGAGAGAAGCACTTTTTGACCAACAATGCGATTCTAACCTTACAATGTTGATATTGCTCAAAACTAATGGAATTCACTCCAAAATGGTGGTTTATGCTTAAATAACCCTTTTGTAAGCATAATAACACGTTTCCATTGAAAGGAACAGAAATATTCACTTGTCAAGTTTTTATGCGTGCAAAATGCTTTTCATAGCGAGAGAAGCACTTTTTGACCAACAATGCGATTCTAACCTTACAATGTTGATATTGCTCAAAACAAATGGAATTCAATCCCAAGTGGTGGTTTATGCTTAAATAACCCATTTGTAACCATAAAAACACGGTTGAATTGAAAGAAACAGAAATATTCACTTGTCAAGTTTTTATGCGTGCAAAATGCTTTTCAGAGCGAGAGAAGCACTTTTTGACCAACAATGCGAATCTAACCTTACAATGTTGATAATGCTCAAAACTAATGGAATTCACTCCAAAATGGTGGTTTATGCTTAAATAACCTTTTTGTAAGCATAATAACACGTTTCCATTGAAAGGAACAGAAATATTCACTTGTCAAGTTTTTATGCGTACAAAATGCTTTTCAGAGCGAGAGAAGCACTTTTTGACCAACAATGTGATTCTGACCTTATAATGTTGATATTGCTCTAAACTAATGGAATTCATTCCCAAATGGTGGTTTATGCTTAAATAACCCTTTTGTAAGCATAATACCACGTTTGCATTGAAAGGAACAGAAATATTCACTTGTCATGTTTTTATGCGTGCAAAATGCTTTTCAGAGCGAGAGAAGCTCTTTTTGAGCAAACAATGCGATTCTAACATTACAATGTTGATATTGCTCAAAACTAATGGAATTCACTCCCAAATGGTGGTTTATGCTTAAACAACCCTTTTGTAAGCATAATAACACGTTTGCATTGAAAGGAACAGAAATATTCATTTGTCATGTTTTTATGCGTGCAAAATGCTTTTCAGAGCGAGAGAAGCTCTTTTTGAGCAACAATGCGATTCTAACCTTACAATGTTGATATTGCTCAAAACTAATGGAATTCACTCCCAAATGGTGGTTTATGCTGAAATAACCCTTTTGTAAGCATAATAACACGTTTGCATTGAAAGGAACAGAACTATTCACTTTTCTAGTTTTTATGTTTGCAAAATGCTTTTCAGAGCGAGAGAAGCACTTTTTGACCAACAATGTGATTCTGACCTTACAATGTTGATATTGCTCAAAACGAATGGAATTCACTCCCAATTGGTGGTTTATGCTTAAATAACCTTTTGTAAGCATAAAAACGCGTTTGAATTGAAAGAAACAGAAATATTCACTTGTCAAGTTTTTATGCGTGCAAAATGCTTTTCAGAGCGAGAGCAGCACTTTTTGACCAACAATGTGATTCTGACCTTTCAATGTTGATATTGCTCAAAACTAATGGAATTCACTCCCAAATGGTGGTTTATGCTTAAATAACCCTTTTGTAAGCATAATAACACGTTTGCATTGAAAGGAACAGAACTATTCACTTTTCTAGTTTTTATGTGTGCAAAATGCATTTCAGAGCGAGAGAAGCACTTTTTGACCAACAATGTGATTCTGACCTTACAACGTTGATATTGCTCAAAACTAATGGAATTCACTCCCAAATGGTGGTTTATGCTTCAATAACCCATTTGTAACCATAAAAACACGTTTGAATTGAAAGAAACAGAAAAATTCACTTGTCAAGTTTTTATGCGTGCAAAATGCTTTTCAGAGCGAGAGAAGCACTTTTTGACCAACAATGCGATTCTAACCTCACAATGTTGATATTGCTCAAAACTAATGGAATTCACTCCCAAATGGTGGTTTATGCTTAAATAACCCATTTGTAACCATAAAAACACGTTTGAATTGAAAGAAACTGAAATATTCACTTGTCAAGTTTTTATGCGTGCAAAATGCTTTTCAGAGCGAGAGAAGCACTTTTTGACCAACAATGCGATTCTAACCTTACAATGTTGATATTGCTCAAAACTAATGGAATTCACTTCAAAATGGTGGTTTATGCTTAAATAACCCTTTTGTAAGCATAATAACACGTTTCCATTGAAAGGAACAGAATTCTTCACTTGTCAAGTTTTTATGCGTGCAAAATGCTTTTCATAGCGAGAGAAGCACTTTTTGACCAACAATGCGATTCTAACCTTACAATGTTGATATTGCTCAAAACAAATGGAAATCAATCCCAAGTGGTGGTTTATGCTTAAATAACCCATTTGTAACCATAAAAACACGTTTGAATTGAAAGAAACAGAAATATTCACTTTTTAAGTTTTTATGCGTGCAAAATGCTTTTCAGAGCGAGAGAAGCACTTTTTGACCAACAATGCGTTTCTAACCTTACAATGTTGATATTGCTCAAAACTAATGGAATTCACTCCCAAATGGTGGTTTATGCTTAAATAACCCATTTGTAACCATAAAAACACGTTTGAATTGAAAGAAACAGAAATATGCACATGTCAAGTTTTTATGCGTGCAAAATACTTTTCATAGCGAGAGAAGCACTTTTTGACCAACAATGCGATTCTAACCTTACAATGTTGATATTGCTCAAAACAAATGGAATTCAATCCCAAGTGGTGGTTTATGCTTAAATAACCCATTTATAACCATAAAAACACGTTTGAATTGAAAGAAACAGAAATATTCACTTGTCAAGTTTTTATGCGTGCAAAATGCTTTTCAGCGCGAGAGAAGCACTTTTTGACCAACAATGCGATTCTAACCTTACAATGTTGATATTGCTCAAAACTAATGGAATTCAATCCCAAGTGGTGGTTTATGCTTAAATAACCCATTTGTAACCATAAAAACACGTTTGAATTGAAAGAAACAGAAATATTCACTTGCTAAGTTTTTATGCGTGCAAAATGCTTTTCAGAGCGAGAGAAGCACTTTTTGACCAACAATGCGATTCTAACCTTACAATGTTGATATTGCTCAAAACGAATGGAATTCACTCCCAATTGGTGGTTCATGCTTAAATAACCTTTTGTAAGCATAAAAACACGTTTGAATTGAAAGAAACAGAAATATTCACTTGTCAAGTTTTAATGCGTGCAAAATGCTTTTCAGAGCGAGAGAAGCACTTTTTGACCAACAATGTGATTTTAACCTTACAATGTTGATATTGCTCAAAACTAATGGAATTCACTCCAAAATGGTGGTTTATGCTTAAATAACCCTTTTGTAAGCATAATAACACGTTTCCATTGAAAGGAACAGAAATATTCACTTGTCAAGTTTTTATGCGTGCAAAATGCTTTTCATAGCGAGAGAAGCACTTTTTGACCAACAATGCGATTCTAACCTTACAATGTTGATATTGCTCAAAACTAATGGAATTCACTCCCAAATGGTGGTTTATGCTTAAATAACCCTTTTGTAACCATAATAACACGTTTCCATTGAAAGTAACAGAAATATTCACATGTCAAGTTTTTATGCGTGCAAAATGCTTTTCAGAGCGAGAGAAGCACTTTTTGACCAACAATGTGACTCTGACCTTTCAATTTTGATATTGCTCAAAACTAATGGAATTCACTCCCAAATGGTGGTTTATGCTTAAATAACCCTTTTGTAAGCATAATAACACGTTTCCATTGAAAGTAACAGAAATATTCACATGTCAAGTTTTTATGTGTGCAAAATGCTTTTCAGAGCGAGAGAAGCACTTTTTGACCAACAATGTGATTTTTACCTTACAATGTTGATATTGCTCAAAACTAATGGAATTCACTCCCAAATGGTGGTTTATGCTTAAATAACCCTTTTGTAAGCATAATAACACGTTTCCATTGAAAGTAACAGAAATATTCACGTTTCTAGTTTTTATGTGTGCAAAATGCTTTTCAGAGCGAGAGAAGCACTTTTTGACCAACAATGTGATTTTTACCTTACAATGTTGATATTGCTCAAAACTAATGGAATTCACTCCCAAATGGTGGTTTATGCTTAAATAACCCTTTTGTAAGCATAATAACACGTTTCCATTGAAAGTAACAGAAATATTCACGTTTCTAGTTTTTATGTGTGCAAAATGCTTTTCAGAGCGAGAGAAGCACTTTTTGACCAACAATGTGAATTTTACCTTACAATGTTGATATTGCTCAAAACTAATGGAATTAACTCCCAAATGGTGGTTTATGCTTAAATAACCCTTTTGTAAGCATAATAACACGTTTCCATTGAAAGAAACAGAAATATTCACATGTCAAGTTTTTATGCGTGCAAAATGCTTTTCAGAGCGAGAGAAGCACTTTTTGACCAACAATGTGATTCTGACCTTTCAATTTTGATATTGCTCAAAACTAATGGAATTCACTCCCAAATGGTGGTTTATGCTTAAATAACCCTTTTGTAAGCATAATAACACGTTTCCATTGAAAGTAACAGAAATATTCACATGTCAAGTTTTTATGCGTGCAAAATGCTTTTCAGAGCGAGAGAAGCACTTTTTGACCAACAATGTGACTCTGACCTTTCAATTTTGATGTTGCTCAAAACTAATGGAATTCACTCCCAAATGGTGGTTTATGCTTAAATAACCCTTTTGTAAGCATAATAACACGTTTGAATTGAAAGAAACAGAAATATTCACATGTCAAGTTTTTATGCGTGCAAAATGCTTTTCAGAGCGAGAGAAGCACTTTTTGACCAACAATGTGATTTTTACCTTACAATGTTGATATTGCTCAAAACTAATGGAATTCACTCCCAAATGGTGGTTTATGCTTAAATAACCCTTTTGTAAGCATAATAACACGTTTCCATTGAAAGTAACAGAAATTTTCACATGTCAAGTTTTTATGTGTGCAAAATGCTTTTCAGAGCGAGAGAAGCACTTTTTGACCAACAATGTGATTTTTACCTTACAATGTTGATATTGATCAAAACTAATGGAATTCACTCCCAAATGGTGGTTTATGCTTAAATAACCCTTTTGTAAGCATAATAACACGTTTCCATTGAAAGTAACAGAAATATTCACATGTCAAGTTTTTATGTGTGCAAAATGCTTTTCAGAGCGAGAGAAGCACTTTTTGACCAACAATGTGATTCTGACCTTTCAATTTTGATATTGCTCAAAACTAATGGAATTCACTCCCAAATGGTGGTTTATGCTTAAATAACCCTTTTGTAAGCATAATAACACGTTTCCATTGAAAGAAACAGAAATATTCACATGTCAAGTTTTTATGCGTGCAAAATGCTTTTCAGAGCGAGAGAAGCACTTTTTGACCAACAATGTGATTTTTACCTTACAATGTTGATATTGCTCAAAACTAATGGAATTCACTCCCAAATGGTGGTTTATGCTTAAATAACCCTTTTGTAAGCATAATAACACGTTTCCATTGAAAGTAACAGA